>NW_018483429.1:0-2313 GCF_002113885.1 Mizuhopecten yessoensis
AGTTATTCAAAGTGTATGGGACAATAAAGATTGACAAATTGATTGAATAAAATCCATTGCCTATTGACCATAGACTTAATAATTTATGTTTCATTTGTAAAAAATCTGACTTAACTGGTAATAAATAAATCACAGCTTTAAAACTTATACATTTACTTTCAAAAAAATCTTTGTGAATTTGCCTCTTTTACATCGTTCTCAATCAACTGGAGAATGAGTTTTACAGCAATGATGTTCTCTGTCTATTTCTGTTTGTAAAGACAGCTACGTATTGACCTTAATGTAACTAAACCCGTTATGAAAAACTTGCATTATTGTACGCGGTATTGAGAATCGTAAAATTTAAGCTTAGCAGGCTAGCGCTACACTCACGGTAATCAGCAAATCTTAAAAGAAGATAAACGTGGATATAATGTGCTGTTTTGTGTCCTTTTTGTTCTAATCTTAAAGTGGAATATAGATATAACATACTGAAACGATCACGTTATGTACAACAATGAAAGCAAAACGATGATTATGAGCAAATATTGATTTCAAGCTGCTCAAAATAATTGCAAGAGTTATCTCGCTTTAGTGCACTAGATAATGAAAATTGATATAAATTTTAGAAAAGAAACCGGAAACGACGTACATATTCTTATTACTTATTATATCATACTAATAAAACATAACAGGACATATTATTAAGGGCTTTAACTGGACATACAATGCTATTTTTATCTGTCGCCTGCCAGGTCGTGCTGTGATTCTACAGAATAAGGCGGCTCTGTGGACGGACGGACGGTACTTCCTGCAGGCCGAGGACGAGCTTGATTGTAACTGGATCTTTATGAAACAAGGTTAGATAACAGCTGACTTCATGTCAATCTTAACAGCCATTTGTTGTAAGGTCATCACGTTGTTTTAACGATATTTTATTGGTATATTACGATTGAGGTATAAATAAATTCATCTGCGATAGTACCTCGCTTGCTCTTCACGACTATGCTCCTTGTTTATACAACACATAGATTACAGTTCTGACTATGGGCATGGCTATTCTAAAGTGGTATAATGAATATGTGTTTAGGGTTAAACTTATTTGAACATCGTATTACATGATTTTTTTATGTCAGTTTGAAGCATTTAATTAACCTGTAATTATAAACTTGTGTTATTAGGAGAGAATGGGGTTCCTACCGTTACGGAATGGGTGGAAGCCAACCTAATGGACGGCCAAAGTCTCGGGGCCAACACCTACCTTATTAAAAATAGTAAGTCATGGAGTCCAGGAGCCAGTCGATTTTCCATCCTTGTTATTCAATACATACCTATATCTAAACTGCCTGTGCATTATTTCAAATCCTCTTCCTTATGTGTAATTTGGAGAACGCCACCTTCAAATATCACATACGCATACACATACAGATATCCCCTAAAATGTTGTACATTGCGGTATTCGCTTGTTGCCTTTTATCATATGTAGGCTGACTTTCGTTGCTGTTGCCAAGCTAAGAAATAAAACATTATAAATCAATTTCTGCCGAAAAGGAAAATGAAAGGTCTCAGTTTTCCATTGTCTGATCGCCTGAAGCGATTTATAGGGAAACAGTGTACAATCGACTCTTTCGTATACTTAGGAGACGTTGATATAATCTCCCTTTGCAACTCTTTTAATCTCTACCATTTCCTTTCTCTCTTTGTTAGCCTATTGTCAGAGTAAAATGAAACAAGTGAAATGTCATGCCTCTGTGTTTAGGTGATGACTCTTCACTTTAGAGTGGCCAAACAGGATGCGGATAATGTCTTTAATGTCTTTATATGACCTCAGCTGATTAGAGGACGCAAACCCCCTAAAAATGAACAACATAAAATTAAAGAAACAACTGAAAAAATCCCACTGAAAATGTTGTTATTGTCACAAGAAACGAGTTACAAGCAACAGGAAAAGTTTTGTATTAGCTGTGAACAGGGTTATTGCCAAATTCGTCTCGTAGAGAGTGTTGACAAAAATGGATTAGACATTGATTGGTCTTTGCCTCTGTCCTTCAGTTTTACGCACCTCAGGTGTAATATGACGTTCCATTCGAGACGAATTCGGCACGTTTTGGGACAAATGTTTGATTTTTTTTTCTTAAACTCTTAGTAAGTTTAATTGAGTTTCTGAAATATGCTGTAACATCTTTCATGTACATTGCAATGCTTATAACCGTCGTGAGAAAAAAAGGTTAGTCCAAGACTTTAGTAGCCATCCATGGATCAATTGGGTGAACGTAGCACATTTTGAATTCCAAAGCAAAAAGATTCATGTTTTAATATTAAACTTTTTTTTTT
>NW_018483430.1:0-2314 GCF_002113885.1 Mizuhopecten yessoensis
TGGCGACTGCCCCATGTAGGTTTCGAACCCACGATCCAGTTGTGGAGTGCTAGTGGTAGCAGAATAGCAGACGCCTAACCACTTGGCTAACCCCCCTCCCCCTTATAAATAGATTCAACCAGTCATAAATAAGAATGACAAAACCGCGCAAAACACGCAATGTTTCACGTCGTTGATGCTGATTTTTTTACGATATAACAAACAGTATTTAGCCTCGGGAAAATAGCCAGAATTCCATAATTATAAACTACCTATGTATAACCTATGTGTATCCGCCCAGTATCTACTGGATCATTGTCTACCTGGTTCTGCTACTTTGTTCTATAGGAGCATTTCGTAATAATGAACACATTACCTATAAAATAATCAATAATATGCATCAGTTATTGATTTCAATAATGTCCACAGTTTGATGACCACAGCAAATGTGAAGTAAACCTACAGAATTAGATATGATTTATGCTTAAACATTTATAGGTTTGAAGGTGATAATTACGCACGGCAATTCAACCCTTAGGAAAGTAGCTAATCAGTACTATGCGATTAGGGCTTGGGTATATCGTATGCACTTTTTCAGCGTCTATCAGTGTTGTGGTTACTTTACAAGTAAGTTGTACTCCTAATGTAGGCCCCATAAAACCATTGCGCGACCTGAGAGGCCCTTAACCTTTTAAATAGTGAATAGTAAAACGTTTTCTCTTCTACCCTACTGTACCATCGTTCCTCCTGGGGTTACGTTCAAGTATGCTCTCTGCACCCCTGGGATATTTCATGACAAGAGTCAAAGTATGTCTGTGTGTCAACTTGGATGAGACTGGCAAAGCAGTTCGACCCTTTAATTTACATCAGAAGAAATCCGCGCTGTAGCGTTATGGTAAAATTGACCAGCTTTGAAATCAGGTGTCGCTCCTCTGCAATCTTAAAAAAACAGGCACAGATTATCAGCCAAGCTATTGGTCACTTTTGTTATCTGAGACCAACAAAATAGCTAGCCATGTGCGTTAAATTTCGCGACGGACGCTGGGAGCGTGTCCATGTGAACGTTACCCATTGAGTATCGTTGATGACCCGGCCGCTTTTTCTTTTTCTCCAACCGCAATATCATTTAATAGGTAAAAGTGTTGATGGGCCGTTAAGCCATCAACAAACAATTGTTTCATGCATGCATTTATGCCTAAAGGGCACATTGTTATTGACGACAGAAACCTATTAACCAGCAATGTTAGACACATTTTGAATATCTCAGCTTCTTCAAGTGTCTTTCATTGTGTAGGTAGTTCCCATATGTCATCGACACTCACTGTGCATTTGAAAGCGCCTGTAACTAATCGTGTATTTACGCTTGAAGACACCTTCGGTTTCATATTTGAAATCAACATCAATTTTACATTTCTGTATTAAATGTCTGGGGTCATGTCCGCTGGACCGTGTTATCGATTTTATAGCGCTCTTGACGTTATACCTGTACGCTTTCAACTCATAAAGCATGGTTAGCTTCACAGCTACCATGCACAATTATGGCTACCTCGATCTCGATATGTTCAACTGCCAGGGTGTTGACCTAGGTAACCGACATCGGTATTTTTTAAATGTAAACATTTAAACTCAATTTGATACTTTGATCATATCTGTTTGACATACCCTACGTAACATGTAAGTTAATGCTTTACTGCAGCCAATGCAATTCACTGCAAAATATGTCTCCTAAAACTCAAGGCAATTTCATAAGTATTGAACACCAGAATACGTTACCCTAACCACGCACAGCGCGTCACGTGAGCGCAATATGGCGATATCATTGTTTATTGATATGATTGAAATGAACAAAGAGTCATATTTCTCCTTAAGCAGGCGATTTAAGCCAGGGTTGCTGAAATGTACAAGATGTTACACTAGTTAAACAATCACTGCTACATGGACATACGTGAGTCGGTAGTGCTTTGTCTGTGGACAGATCGAGCTAGAACGATGGAAACTGTGCTTATAACAGTGTGATATTCCTCAGTGGGTGTATATGATAAATTTGGAGGCTGAACAATGTCTACATTCAAACATGGCGCAATAATGGTAGGTCTATGTTGTGTTTTCTTTATTCAAGTCGTAGACATGCTGTACCATGGCTTTGTAGTGTAACCTTTGTTGTGTCTTTACAGTGCATTTGTTGTTGAGTGTCCGTACCTGATGTGTTCATGTGTATGTATTTTATAATATAATGCATTTTAATCTTGCATTTGTCCGGATGGAATTTTAAAAGCCATTGATCTGACCTTTTTTGGAGTTGATCTAGATCATCCTGTAGATTTATATTATCGTT
>NW_018483431.1:0-2314 GCF_002113885.1 Mizuhopecten yessoensis
CGCGGGCCGAACCGTAGTGCGCCTTGGAGCCTCCGGGACTCGGCAGCTCTTTTCCCCACGGCCTGTCACGGATACCGTGACAGACCGTAGGAAAACTTGCGAAGACTTGAAAAATGGCCAAAATCCCACGGCGCACTACGTTTCTGTAAACGTAGCATTATCAGTTATGGAGAGGGGTAACTGATAATTTGATATGTTTCAATTAGGAAGATAAGAAGCCTTAAATTGGACATGTACATGTCCCTGCATCAGATTTTAGACAGTCAATCGTCTTTAACGGTTTATACAAAAGTGTGATTGGAGCTTAACGCCTTGTCTTGAGATAGATAGACGATCCTATTCAAGATTACGACCAACATTTACCGGACAGACGGGCATACGGGTTGATTGAAACATACCCTCATCTTTATTGCGGGTGTATGATAAGATCTCAATTGTCTCAAGCAGATGCATTATGAATATCATTGGCGGAATTGTGTAATTATACACCAGTTACGTGACGATTAAAACGGAAAACCCTCTCATAAAAAGGATCCTTGGGTTGATATTCCTCTACTCTTTCTATCTCGGCCAGTCTATTGTAATTTACCTATATGCAGCATAACACTGGGCTCAATCGAAAAGCACATTGTTGCATACAAATATATTTATACCTGAATCAACTATTAAATATATATTTTCAGCTGAGAAAAAATTACATATAAACAACATGAAAACATTCTGATCCGATTTCAACTGTTCGTGAAAAATTCATAACCTTCTGGACATTTGCTTTTAGATACCAATAGTGTTTTGAACATGTTTTCGTTCTTCGCAATAGACTAATGATTTAACTGTGGTATCACATAGAATTGACATGACACTGTGGTTATGTAAATAGCACATCATTGTTTTCTAAATCAATAACGTCGACCTGATAGTGTACAATGTCGACCTACTGGAGAATACATCAATATATCGATGGACTTTTATTGATTGTTTCCAGTACAATGGACCGAATAGCATAAATAATTGCCGGCAAGCAACACGATAGGCTGACAAATCGTAGAGCCTAGGTGATGTTTAATTCGTATATAGGAACAATACCGACCTGACATAGAGGTGTACTAATATTTATGTTATCCGTGGTACTAAACAAGAGAGACAATGAGTCTGTATCCTTCACCAGCTATCCAATGCTTAAAAATATATTTCTCTTATCCGTAACCTTTTAAGGACGTCATGGCGAAATATTTACAAACAATACTGACAGCAAGCAAGCTAACAATAACGATTTTACAAGAACTAACACAAGTACCCCTGGTTCCTGTAATTTTGTCTTTTTAAAATTGGTTAGACCAAAACCTGATACATCTAAATTCCATTATGTTATTTGCTAAATAATTAATTGTGTCAAAGTTACAATTTTTAATTTCAAAAATGCTCGTCAGAATTGGATTAGGCTCAACATATCAGTTAAACGTGTCTTTACGCAAAGGGGGCTCATTCCTTATTGTTTTCATTCGTTGCAAGTGTTCAAATAAATACATAATGCAGTATGAAAAGCTTTGAACTTCATTTCTTTTCATCCAATTAAGCTAAAGGCCATAATATCAAAATCATGTTTATTCAAATAAGTTGATTAAAGACTTTAACACTTTTGATCCTTGTTACTTCAAACGTTAAACAAGATTATACGTTTGAACAACCTTTATAGCAATAAATCCAGTATGCTGTCTTCGAAAAAAACTTTGCCTCCTAGTGACTTAGTAGATGTGACATGAATTTAGTTGTGTGCCTATGACCTATTAAATTGAAAACAAAACAAGGTAATTAATCTCATCATAGTTGGTAGTCCCTTATCCAAGCGTATTGTCTAATGGCCAAATATTGTTAATGTATGCCTATAGTTATTCGGAGGTAATTATAAAGGAATGTATACACATTAAGTCTCTTTGACATGGCATAAACATAACAATTCTTTTTTTTTAGCATGTTATTGTCCAATTGATATGATCATAACAAACTTTGGTTATTCAGGAGAAATCGTATGCTAAGACTCCTTAAACCTTGCAAATGGTCGGCGCGAGTTTATCAGTTTTCTTAAACGACATTAAAAACGAACAGATGTATCATAATGTAGGGAGTCAGAATAAATGGCTTACTTCGGTATACCAATGGAGTTAATATGTTCAAGGATGCGATAGATAACACTGTCTTCTGCAAAGTATATTGAGGCGGAACTTAAATGACAGCATCGTTTGCAACCATGTCTGTGGCGATCTTATGATCTGCAGGTAGGGCGTAAGAATTGTACCTGCTGCCCCCAATTGCA
>NW_018483432.1:0-2314 GCF_002113885.1 Mizuhopecten yessoensis
TATGTCTCACGGGTCGTATGTCTCACAGGTTGTATGTCTCACAGGAGTTGTCCAGTTTCCGAAAGGTTTTTACTTAGTCATGTTTGATTTCTTTTTCTCACATTTAGTTTACTTATCCTAATTAATGTCTGTTCGGTTTGGTTTTGTTGTTTTTAATAGACCGTTTACTCTATAAGTATTATAATACGGAAAAGTGATTACTCATTTCGTTATCAATGATAAGAATGCTCTTCTCGGATTACCTTCACAATGATGTACGTATACTCCTTTAAGAACGCTCGCCAGCAGCGCCCATTTTAAATTTACCTATTAATTAGTATGCAAAAATTGTAAAGGTTTTCAAAAATCACCATTGTTAAAACAAACTTGAGAAATCGTTTTTCTGAGATGCAGATGTATGCACTAATCCATCGTGACATCAAAACAACAAGAGGGGTATTGTTCCGGGTAGCTTTAAAGATGTGCTCCATTCGAGTTATATGAAATTAAATCTCCGAAAGGCACATATTCTAATGTCATATATGGGATTCATCAATACTGAAATATGAGACCTCAGACACAACAGACTGAAGAACGCCTACGCATGGTTAGTCTCGTATATCGCTTACTACTCGGGTTTGTATTCCTTATATGTAAGGTATCTGCTAATCACTATTTAATTCAATAATAGTTCATTTGTTTTCCATACTGACTTAATTAAGATTAAAAACAACGTATGAAACTGCAAGTGTATAACTATGTTTATATAATGTCTAAGAACAAATTGAAAAAAAAATGAATTTATTAGAGTAACTAATGTACGTACACGTTAGCATTAGTCATATAAATATACAGGTGAGTACGCTATTTCCTACTCATCAGAGCAGTACCGACGATAACACTATCTGAATGGGAGTTCAAATGTGTCGCCAGTAATTCATTTCTTATTCAATCACTTCACAATCCATTCTTGTCTATTGGCCATACCCTATCATTAAGACTTGGTCATGCAGTGGTTTTATTTGTCTATATACATTGTATATTTTAACACCGATAATGAATAAATCTACAAGATTTCCCATGTACGGTTTTCATGAATTATTCAATTATGCATGTCTTGCATTCATTGCCGATTTCAGTCTATCTGTCATACTGAGAGTATGTACTTAACACTTTTTGGTACGCACCGTTATATTATATATGAAATATTTACTTGTTAAACAGTGGAAGCTATATATCCAGATAATACTTAACTACTTATGAAATTAATAAGTCATATCTTCCTCTATTTTCACATTATGCTTATTACGTTTCCCTTTGCGTGTGGTCCGCAAATTCAGCTAAGAACGCAGCGTTGAACAGTTTCGTGATTAAAGAACTGTTACGGTCACATCCATAAGATACAAATTATAGAAACCGCTGACTCAGACTGTATATTCTAAAATGTTTTAAAGTAGAACAATAAATAGCCTACTTTCGTTTAATCCATAACAGATCGAGTTCATGTTATTTATTGATACTATGTATTTCCGCAGTTTCTCAACTATCTTTCTTATCTATATGACGTCATAACTTGGTGATAATTAGAGTATGGACTAATTATTTACTCTCAGTTGGTCTATTTATAAGTCAAATTAGTATATACGCTTAGCCTCGATGTACTACAGTACGAAGGACCTTGTTTTCTTTGAAGGTAACATTACATTGTAACATATTAAAAAGAGAAGTAACATTATCAAACAGTTTACTCCCTTCAGAAACTCCTGTTATGTTTTCACCGCAAGTGTTTTTATTTTTATTTTGAGAGGTTGTACAAATATGGTATATGGAAAGTTGAATTTACTCTCGGCAGACATCGCGAGTAAAATGTGATACTAAATATCTTCTGAGATGTAACTGTGCATTTAAAACACCTGGACCTGATTGACTTAAATGAGTAAACATCCTGACGTTACCCTTCACCAAGATGCTAATTGATGTACTGGCTACCTGCCCTTGTTTCTTGTCTGTTGAACATTACTTTTTTCGCAAGAAAATAAATATTTTAACACTAAAGGATTCTTGTGAAATCTCTGCTCCCATTTTTCATTGATGCTGAAAAACAAACTATCTAGGGTGTTGACGGGGTGTCTGTGTAAGCTATCGTCTAATTAGCGTTTCCTCGTGGTTTACCTACATCGTAGTATCACTAATCACACATCGCTGATTTCCTCGAAGGTTCCCCGAGGACACAAGCCTAACTATCTTATCCACGTTTTTGGACCCTATACATTTGAAACTGAGGAAAGGGATGGATATATATTTAGGCAGCGGAGAAAGGACATGAGAGCCATAT
>NW_018483433.1:0-2315 GCF_002113885.1 Mizuhopecten yessoensis
CTTCCCTGGCCCAGTTAAGTCCCCTCCCACTTCCTGTTGTATATATAACGATTACTAAGTAATTATGATCATGACTCACCCACATTGAATCAACAGACGGATGTATATATATACACTGCGCATCATGAATTACCTCCCTTCAATCACGCAGTGGTGGTGACTAAAGCCCCGGATCGGAACCCAAAACTTTTAACCCAACGACGCCGATAATCAGAATGATAGCATCAAGTTTGCGAAAATTAACGATTTTTTTTATATATTTATATGAGACGCAGTTAACATTCGAAATTGTTGAAAATGTAATAATCAAGGACTTTTCAAGGCCCTCTAGCTAAATTCAAGGAGTTTCAAGGCCAAAAAAAGTTTTCAAGGACTTTTAACATAACACATCCTGTCATTTGACGGGCGTACAAAAAGAATGTTTCATAAAGAACTGCATTAATTGTAATAATTCAAGTTTACTTTTCTTGCAATTTTACAGCTGCATAAAGTTTGTTCATTACATACCAAATAAAAACAAACCCTGTCACAGGAAAGCAGTACGCTCCAGGTCAGAATAGCTCTTTCACAAGCATAAATTTCTTATCAATGAAATTTCAAGCAGATTATAACAGACCCTTTTATTTTGGTGTAGGACAGAAATGTTGTCGAGCATAATACAACATGCCCATGTCAATTTCAAAATATCATATAAAGTAGTTTCTTGAGAAAGATGCTTTTGCCACTTAAATTTTGTCTTGTATGTTCCTGTATGCACATCTTCATCATGAACACACCACTTGTTATAAAAATGATCATGAACACACCACTTGTTAAAAAAATGAAGTGCTATTCATTTAAGTTAAAATTCTGCAGAAACACTGGGTAGATACCTGTCGCTTCAGTTTCCTCTCCTTCTGATTGCCATAGTAGGTGAGGATCTTGAAGGCCGGACACCACTTCTTGATTTCCATCTCCCAGTTCAGCATCACACTGGTGGGCACAACGATCAAGTGTGGGCCCCAGATACCTACAACAGATGTCTTGTTATACATTTCTGCCAACTCTAAAGGAAAACTTGCACCTTAAGCTGGGAAGAATTCATTTCCTTACTCATTTTTGTTTTTCATTACTATTTGTAACAAAGTTGTTGCAAAACATTAAAAAAGTAATAATAATGAACTTGTCTGAAAGGCAATTACAGATATTTCATTAAGTCCATTAGGTTGCTTTAAACCAAGTTACTTAAAGGAATGTGTAACAAACAAGCAATGAACAATACACTCTTTACAAAAAATTACAACATAATAGTTATTCCACACATGAATATTTGGTGGGCTGGGAGGAACTTCTGATAATTTATGAGTGGTGGAGTCTTTAATAGCTAACATTTGTGTAAAATGATATCTCTCCACAAAATTATACACTTTGCTAGAGGATTATGTGACTAAGACTACCTTTATCACAGGCTAAGTGGGCTAGAAGAGCTATGGTCTGAATGGTTTTGCCCAGACCCATCTCATCAGCAAGGATTCCGTTGAGACGCTTTTCATACATGGTGGCCAGCCAGTCTAACCCAACATGCTGGTACTCTCTCAGTGTATGCTTGATGAGGAAGGGCACCTTGGTCTTTACCTGGAAAGGAACATACACACATGTTTACCCGACATGTAGACAATAACACATGGTTTGAGCCTACTCACAAAAGCTCATACCACAAGGTTTCAAATCCCAATACACTGGAACTATAACATGGCTATTGTGACTATATCTCTGTTGATCATTAGTCCATTTCTACAAATCTTTGTTAATATACCATAAAAACTAGTGTAATTTGTGCAGTTTTTGTGTGTTAATCTAAGTTTGAAGTAGGGGGTGTGCAAATTACATAGCTATAGACGTTTTCAGGATTTTTTTAAGAAAGATTGACGAATTGCATGGTCCACCATCTTGAAAAGACGGGACTTTCTCTGGATCTGTTTGTACACAGAACTTGCAGACAGATGAGCATTTAACTATTTATTCTGAATTAAAAATTAATAAAAGATGCAAAATAGATATTTGTGCTGCTATATGAATTGATAAGGCAATTAACTTAAGTTATTAAATTAATCAAAATATCAAAATGAAGTTGGCAAACACCATCCTCTTACGGTAGATGCATATCAATTACGTTCTCAGCGGCTAACATTTTGGCAGCAAATTTATAGGCCCATCATCTTCACAAGATAAAACAGGATACAGAAACACTGCATTTTTAAAATTAATTAATGTGTGACAAGTTCGTAACCAACCTGTCTTTCAATTCCTGTCATGAACACACCACATCATGTTTC
>NW_018483434.1:0-2315 GCF_002113885.1 Mizuhopecten yessoensis
GAAATAAAAATTCTTGATATTCAGGAAAAGAGACTTTATAAAACTCTCAGACATAAACACACCAATATATGTTCGTCTGTGTGTTTTCGACCGAGAAAACCATGGGAGATCATAACTGGGGGTCTAGACTCAAAGCTTATACACTGGGACTTCTCCCGGCCAAAGTGTTTGAATCAGTTCAATATGCAAGAAATGCAGAACGGAAACTCAGACGCAGAAGCTTACATGGTGAATCCCCCTTTCATCCATAATTTGGCCTCTTCAAGTGATGGACACTACCTCGCATGTGCACTAGAAAATGGACTGGTCTCTCTCTTTGATACGAGTAGGAAAAACATACGAGAGCTTTTCAGTCTACATGCTCATTCTCAAGGTACCTCTCAAGTTCATTTCGTCTCTGACTCGTGTCTGGTATCCGGGGGCAACGACTGCTGTGTTGTACTTTGGGACCTTGAGAAATCAAATGACGAGGAAGCAGCTTTAAACGTCAATGACAGCAATGGTGCCGGCCCTTTGACCAATGGTCACACCCATCCTCAGGAACAGAGGAATGAAAACGTGTCCAGTGCTTGTAAAGTTCTGGAGATTCAACATTCCAGTAAAGTTAACTGGATGAAACCTTTTGAGAAGAATGGTGTGAGAAAACTTGCTGTGGCTGATCAGACCTCAAATATCACTATTCTCTCACTGCAGTAAACAGTAGTATTATATTATGATTCACTCGCTAAAGTGAACAACAACATTTTATAGCGACTCCTACTGCAGTGAACATAAGATTTTATTGTGAATATACTCCTATAGATAGTGAAGTCAACGGTAACATTTTATAGTGAATATTTTCTTATTGCTATGAACAGTATAGGTAATATTTTATCATTATTTCCTTAAACTGCGTGAATAAAAATATTTTATTTTATTTCTCTTAATCAGTTAATGCAGTGAACAGAAATATTTTGTCATGGTATTACTGCAGTGGACAGAGACATTTTATCATGATTATCTCACTACAGTAAATAGGAATCTTGACCTAGTGCCTTTATGTGTGCTTGCAAAAGTTAGACTGTAACATTGATGGCACTGGCAGTGATTTGGGAAGGTTGGAATTATGGACCATCTTAGTTTAGTAACATTTTAAAAGTCATGGTAAATGACAATTGAGGTTGTTGATAAAGACAAATGATAATTAAGGTCCCTTGATATTGTACAGTGTACTTTTTTAGGAAAAGATATTGGGAAAAAGTCTTTTGTGTGACCAATGAAGTCTTTCTAATCACTGGCAGTAATATAAAAGCCTGATGTTTATGTAAGTTTAATGTATGCGGGTATATAGACATTAAAACAATATAAACGTTTTCATTTACTTTGATCGTAAAACTATTGAAAATTGCAGTTGGCTTTTGTTGTGGTGTAGTGTCTGTCATCTGTCTATTGTCAACTTCATATTTAAGGATCCCTGTACCACTGCTAAAAAAATAACCATGCATTCAAAATATACTTTTTGGCATGACTATGGTTTCGATAGATCACCTTTGAAAAGAAAAATATGCTTTGCTTTTTGAAAACATATATAAATTAACGGAGATGATGTAAACAAAATATAATCTACAAAAAGGTTCAAAGTGTAAAACTTTCTGTGAAGTGAGACCTGTATTAGTACCCTGGACTTCAGATTGTTATACCATCAATCACTGAAACGGATTGAACTACCTGGTCAAAGTGAAGGGGAGGTTACTGTATATAGGAAAAATGACGGTGCAGTGGAACAAGGAATCCTTAAAACATATACTACACCAGAATGGCTGAAAAGATTTTATCGTAATTAGGTCTAGAGCTATTTTGGCAATATATTGTTATATAAATGGATGGTGACCCTGTGCTACTATCCCTATGGGCTGTGCCCAGTGTGGGAAACACTAAAGATACATGTATGTCGATAAGTCTACTTTGTCTGGGAGCAGCCTTAAACCAAGAGGACTCAAAATTGTATACTAGTCAAGAGTTGCCTCCTTTTAAGACAAAGGGGCAGGCCCAATAGGGGAAATTTAGGTAATTCTTTACAGTTATACTCCTTCATTTATTGTAAAGGGATTGTAGGCTAGCATAGAGAAAGTTTCTCTGAAGTATGCCACTCTTTTTGTCAAGGGAACTCATGTTGTACATTTTATGGAGGCACAGTAGTCTAGTGGTAGGACGCCGGGCTCGTGCCTGAAGGGTTGCATGTTCGAGTCATGGCACGCAACTGTGTTGTATCTTTGAGCAAGATACTTCACTCGTTTGTTCCAGTCTACTCAGCTGTAAATGAGTATGTGGTTGGG
>NW_018483435.1:0-2315 GCF_002113885.1 Mizuhopecten yessoensis
TTTACGTGCATATATGTCGGGTTACCAAACTGTATCACAGTTAAAGTCGATGGATTTCTCTGTCCGGTTTTAAATGCATCAGCAATTTAAGGCTCATCAGACGTATACACATGTCGAAATAGTGACGAATGCTCCAATGTATGCTGATTATATTGCAACGTACCTGAATGACTTTATATAATTATATATAATGGCATATGCAAATTGTAATGCAGTTTTAGATTAGCCATTACACAAAAATAATTTCTATCATTGCTAAATCCATTTTGCAATAATTGTAATCATTGAGTCGAGGCACATCTCGTCAGGTCGCACATCTAATTTGCATGTTTTTCATGCCTGATGTACTTGCCCGTTCGACGTTTTTCATTTTATAGTTCACTTGTCGGAAGCAATTTTGCATTATAATAACATTACCATACTTCAATATGTTTCGAAAAGCCACACTCGCATACGTTCACAATTAAAAGTTGTTGTTTATGTTTGCTAGAAAACAGTTGCTTTAATTTCTCTTCTAGAATCTAATATAGATCCGGATAATTTACCTATTAATGAAGATCCATCAAAAACAGGGAACCATCAGAGTCGGAATCGACCGTCCCACGGGGTGTTCGTCTGTGTGCTTCTTATTTCCATCGTACTCATATGAGTCTCCTCCGGTGCTGGTGAGTTGATATGTATTTTGAGAGTCTGACATAAGCTGCGGAAATCGTTCTTATTGACCAGTGCATATATGTATAGTTTGATCAATGGGCGATAAGTATCGGTATTCGCAGCTAATCATTCTTTTTCATAATCAAATTAAATATGTGGCATTGTTACAACATACAACTGATATTTAATAAATTATTGGTTTCATTTAAAAGCATATTTTAAAAAATGCGAAAAGATCAGTGTTAATGATTACATCCATAAGCAATCAGACAAATCGTTAATATCTACAAAAGACGTAACGTCCATGATACAAAACACGATAATGTAGTTTCATGCGTAAGAGGAGTACCGTTGTAATACCTGTACCAATAAATGTAACCAGATTCTCTTCTGTTTTCTGTTTCTAGTTTTGTATTTTTGAAATTCCTTTTCTATTACTTTTTTTTTTTTTTTACTTTTGATATTTTGTTGAATGGTTAGTAATGATCTACCTTTGTTTCCATGGCAGTTACGGTAGGGACCAATCATTGCGGTTCCCACTACACTTACATAGAGCCTATTTTTGTACGTACGTAAGAGGAACAGAACCTTGCCTCGACGACTGCTCTGCCACGTGTGGGCGAGGCCTTGCTTTATCATACTACCAACAGAACGGAGATTACGGAAGGTACGTTACAAGGATATTAATGACGAGGAAACTTCAGATGTAATGAACTACGTACGGTTGTGTATTGATTATATCTATATATAAAATCCTACATTATTTCAGTGAGAGATTTTCACGTAAAATGCTACGTAGTTCCTTATCAAAACGACCACATGAAAACCATGATTTCTTATCAAAAATACTTACAGTATTTTTAACGCTTTTATATCAATACATACCAAATATTGAACAAAGTATTTCTAATTCACAGAAAACTGGTATTTAACACAGAAATACAAATCAAATCCTAAATAAAGCATATCTTAATCAACGCCAATAGGCATCAGTCACAGGAACACATTTATAAACTCCTTCACAAAGTATCTTTAAATGATTGCCAACGGACATCAAACTTAGAAATACATATAAAACAATAAACAAAGTATCTCTCAATCAACGCCAATAAACATACATATAAAATCATAATAAAGTATATCTAAATCAATGCCAATCAAAGAAATACACATTAAATCTGAAACAAAGTATCTATATATCAGTGATTATACATGTAGACATCGAACACAGAAATAGTCATCAAACTATGGACACAATACATTATTTTTAAACGACTGAGAATTTATATAAAAACACAGAAATAAGTAATAAACCATGATCAAAGTATATCTAAACCACTTATAACTAGAGTGTTCCAACGATTACCAAAGAGGTTTTCAACGACACAGTAATTGAAACTCAAAAACGATAACTCTAGGGCAAAACGTTAACAAACGGAAATTTTTTAATTGAAACACTAGAAAAAAAATGCCTTAAGTCCTAGGTATTGATAAAAACAACAACAACAAAAATAATTACGTAAACAATGCATTGCTAACAGTGGCTATCTGTGCGGCATTTTTAAACTCTATTGTACATGTAGGACAGGATGATATTACTATAGACTAGGTTCGGATACCTTTGTCGTGAAAATACCATTACTTACGTTGTTCCTACCTGT
>NW_018483436.1:0-2318 GCF_002113885.1 Mizuhopecten yessoensis
CAAGCCTGTGAAATCAAGGTTAAGGATGAAGAGATCAATCTCTTGTCAATGATATTGGGATAGACTAAGGGTTCAATAAAAAAAAAAAAAATAAATAAATCATTTTGGAGTTATTGACAGCTGAAATCATGGGGAAAAAGTCTTATCAATAGTTTCAAGAGTAAATGCTCCATTGTAAGTTCAAAAAAGTTGTTTTAATCGCAATTGTGATAAGAATATTTGTATTGTATATATATATATAATAAAAGATAGTTGTTCAATAAAAATCTTTTGATACTACATGTAAATTAAAAGAAAACATGTTTTTTGACACAGTTCATATACTTAATCATTCCTCAGTGACATTTTGGGACTAGGGTATTTGAACCCTCCTGTGGGGCTAGCCAATTTTTTTAGGACCTAATATATCTCTTAGTAATGGGACTCATCAAAATTTGTAAAAGATGTTCAGGACTTGCCTCGAAAATTCTAAATAAATCACTGATTCCTTCTGTGACTTAATCGTCAATGGTAATGTAGTATCTTCTTAAGTAGTGTTCATATAACGGAAGCCTACTATGTGATAGTCAGGTCAGCTGTTGCATCGTCTATTCCTGCTCCGTGATTATGACCAAGTCCATAATTATTGAGGACAGATAATTTACATAACTTCTCATGTAAGCAAATCATTAACATTTGAACTGAGGGTAATTGGGCAATTATTGAATTTTAAACAAACAAAAAGATAATTATCATGATAGTGTTGTACTTTGCACTTCTCTCAGGTTTGTAGCTATGTCTCCCTTCGACCTTGGTCCATCTTCATTTGACTTTGGTTGTTCGGAGGAAGTTAAAAACCCAAACAAACATAGTTCAACTCTGACAACAACTGTAAGCAGTGAAGCTGCATAATCCAAACTGTTAAATAATCAATGAATCGTGTCCTTAACAGGTCCTAGTGATTGGTGGGGGACCATGTGGACTGAGGATGGCCATCGAGTGTGCCCTGCTCGGGGCACGCGTGGTGCTGGTGGAGAAGAGGGACAGTTTCTCCAGGAACAATGTCCTCCATCTCTGGCCCTACCTCATTACTGACCTCAAAAATCTTGGCGCGAAAAAGTTCTTTGGCAAATTCTGTGCTGGAGCCATTGATCATATCAGTGAGTAAATCGTGATTTAAAAAAAAAACCATATTCTTGGTTATTCTTTTTCAATGTTCATTTCAGTAACTGTTTTATAACAATTTGCAGTGAAATTGTGTTAAAGATAGATCTATATCTTAATTTCACTTTTATGTTTATGACCATCATGGGCCATCCACATGTAAAATTCAAGAAGACAAAATAGTTAGAAAATGAATATATGATCAATGAAAAGTAATAAACTTATAACTGACAAGAGGAAAAGTAGAAGAGAAAATAAAGGAAGATCTCAAATCTTAATAAATCACCTTCAAAATGTGCAAATGATTGTTCAAGGCCAAAGTTTGGTACATGTCCTTTAACTTTTAAAGAGTTATGCTTGACAAACAGTTTTCTAAATTAAGTAAAAAAGAAAAAGAAATCATCTCTGTGTATGTTGTGAGGTATTACATGAATAGCCATGTACAATCTAATTTTTACATGTCTTTGTTTATAGGTATTCGACAGCTCCAATGTATCCTGATGAAGGCTGCACTAATCCTGGGGGTGGAGATCCACTGTAATGTGGGGTTTGAGGGCATCCTGGAGCCTCCCGAGGACCAGTCCACTCACAGTACGTAAACCATCGCAACAAAAAAACTCATCTAACTTTAATAACTGCGTCAGTCGCAACAGAATTGTTAAAGAACTCAATTAATGTCCTGAAATACATACCGATTACAATAAACTAACCCTTTTATCAAACATAAAGTGATTTCAAGCTGTATTTCGATTTGAAGAGGAATTAAAACTGACTGGTACATATTCTCTGCAGATCTTATCCAGTCTGAGATCGATTGCTAACATATCACTCTGTGTAGTCAGTCTACGGTTGTCTGTTTCTGCACTTAGTAATGTGTTGTCTTACTCTATACAGAGGTGGGATGGCGATGCAAGGTGGACCCTCCAGATCATCCAGTGTCGGAGTATGAATTTGATGTCCTCATTGGTGCTGATGGCAAGAGGAACACACTACAGGGTTAGTTCTGTTTGATAGACATACCATCATGCACATGTATTACTTTTGGTTTTGTCCCCTCGTTCTTGAGGATTGATTTGTGATAGTGCATACATTTTATCAATGGTGATAAAAAAGAAGGTAAGAATGTATTTAAAAAGATGGCAAACAATTATTGTTGTATAAACAAACGGATTTAA
>NW_018483437.1:0-2318 GCF_002113885.1 Mizuhopecten yessoensis
TTCGACACTGTTCCACATAGGCGGTTGATCAGCAAACTAAACGCACATGGGTTGTCAGTAGAAATAATAACGTGGATAAAGGATTTTTTTAGCAGAAATGCGACAAGTAAGTGTTAATGGACATGTTTCCGAGTCACAAGTGGAATACCACAAGGCAGCGTGCTGGGACCATCACCACAAACGGTCATTTTCAAAATTACTGTTTTCTTTTAAATGCTCATTTTTAAAGGGAGCAAACAAACATGCGACATTTCTAAACAACTTAATGTGCTTACTGTATAACGGGTTATTTACGCGGGCTTAAATTCTCGCTATTTTAACCCAAAATCAGATAATTAAATTTACACTGATTACAATTTCGCAATCTAGAGGTGAAGGGTCCAAATGTTCAGAGATGGAACACTCAGCATATAAAATGTAAAATACTCAAATAAATACGCTTTATTACAGCATATTAAGCAACAAGAAAGTGTATTTTGCAAAACAAATCATATGATATAATCTATTTGCAAACATCTTTTATTACTCTCGAGTCATGAATCTTACAACCTTATTATTGCTATTTCATGACGACATCATGGATATGAAGTTTTTCTCGCGCTGCTTATTTCTACGCCTGTCAAATTATTATGGGGATCATAACTTCGTGAACAAGTGTTATTGACGCGCGAAATCGCGAAATATCATCCTCGTGGAAATATGCTGCTATAAAGTATTTTGTATTTAAGCTGTTGGAAATTAGAATCAAATAGCATGGTTGGTCAAAACACGAACGTAGGAACGGAAAATATAACAAAAATCATAAATATTTCTCACGCATACATATATGTTATTTTAAATGTCCTCAATTGTGTTTGTTTGTTCTAAAAGGATTCTAGATAAATATGTCAGGCTTTTGGGCAATGTTTTTTCAAAACGGTAAATATTGCCCTTAAAGGAAAAATAAACAAACAATATATGTTGAGCAGTAGAGTGTTTATTTAGTACATAATAATATAGTCACCTCAGTATATCGTTAATATCGAGAGAGAAAATATCAGTTACGAGTAATTGATTTTGAAAATATGTACACAACTTTCTTCAGTAATACAGTTTACTGTTTACATACCGTAATGGATAAAATATGTCGTTAGCTTCATTTTGCAGATTGAACAAATAGAAGTACTTGAAACCGTATGCCCGGTGAGTTAAGTGTAATGCAAATTTTCGATAATTTGTTTAAATGAATATATCCCGCGTTTAAATTGCCGTAACTGAATCTCTCGCCTAAAAAAAATCAAGTAATTGCGTGATTTTAATCTTTATGTGATTTAAAGCTCGGTTGTGTTGTTTGCTATATTATGAAAGAAGCAAAAAAAAAACAAATAATCGCGAAACATACCTGAAACACAGAACTGTGTACTACGGTTAACAAGTAAGACTACAAAAAGAACTAATGAATATTTTTCCCTGATACAGGGATTGACTGTAAAAATATGCATTACTCATAGATTTAAAATATCAATCTTTCATGTAATATAATAGGTGTTGATAAAAATATTTAATTTATGATAAACATTTATTAATTACTCTTTATTATAGTTTGTAGCGTCTAGGGTACCGAATTGCTGCTTTTTGTTGACGCGAACAATATATTGTGAATTACACATAAAATGTTTTTTTCTGTATTCAAAAATAAATTTGAAATAAAAAGATGATATTGGCCATCTTAGCTTAATGATTATATTAATGCAATATGAACGGTATAGTTCTATTATAAACGTCTTAGTACAAAACGATACAACTTGTAACTGGAAACAGGATTTTTTCTATCGCTTTCCACTCAAACTAAGCGTTAAATTTTCCGAAGGTTGCATAGTATTCCAAGAAAGAAAAAAATCTAAAAAAGACGGACATGGGTAGCAAAACGTTATACACAATACTCAAAGTTTCCGGAGGAATGTCGTCATGTTCCAGTATCCGTGTAATTGGAAATTCAGATAAAAGAAAAGTATCGTTTAACCAGAATATAAAGTTGCTTATCATGAGAATTATCAGAACTGATTCAAGTAAATCGATGTTTGATTGAGGGTCAGATTTCTTGCATCGGTTTGCGTACAGTAGAAACACCACTTGAAGATAGTCTTCGAATATGCCTATGACACTGGTGATTAAAAGCAAATATGAATATCTCTCGGAAGACACATCACCACCTATCCCCTTACTGATATGGCTCATAAATAATCCAAACGCTGACAGTAAATACACATATTCCCGGGATTTCAAACCTTTCGATGAACTGTCAGGAGTACAGTATTGAACCAGGCAAAAGAATCCAA
>NW_018483438.1:0-2321 GCF_002113885.1 Mizuhopecten yessoensis
GTTTGATTGTTTTCTGGACAACCCTGTAAATATTTGTAAAGTATGATTGTTTTCTGGACAACCCTGTAAATATTCGTAAAGTGTGATTATTTACTGGACAGCCCTGTAAATATTTGTAAATTGTGATCGTTTTGCGGACAGCCGTGTTAATATTCATCAAATGTGATTGTTTGCTGGAAAACCCTGTAAATATTCGTAAAGTATGATCGTTTTGCGGACAACCGTGTATATATCTGTCCATTGGCAATCGTTGTTTTTCGCGATCGTTACTTGACCGGGTATTTTGGCAATAATTTAAAGACGACCCAGTATACCTGTGTTTATTGACGAATCGCTGTTAGTGTACTAGAGACAATGTTTAATCCTTAATTGTTTCCCATTTGATCCTGAAGTTTGTACGAAGAAAAATGTACAACATATAAATATTTATTTGCGATACAGTTGTTATGACAAAACGTATTCCCGTTTAGTTGACATTTTCATGCCATGCTGACATTGATAAGTAAACTTTTCATACACTTGTAGATTAATTAGATATTCTTTATACATTTTGTTACAACATTGAAAATGTTGGTATGTTAAGTGACATACATGCACAATGATGTGTGTAATTGTTAAATTATTGAAATGTTTTATTTGGTATGCGGTGTATTGTGTATATTTGTGGTGTATGATGGCACATAAGGAATGCATGCTAGAGGGGGTTAGGGAGTATGTGTTAAGTGCACGTGTGTATGTGATTTTCGGTAACTGATGGTGCATTTGTATATACATTTGTTTTGCCAAATGTATGAATAGATAAAAAAAATTACCCTTTGGTGTCAAAGGTTTATGATGTGTGTGTGTGTGTGTGTTTTTGTTTTTTAATTCCACAGCGGTACATCATAATTATATAGTGTGATATGTAATACGATGTTCATGCTTCCGTATCTGCCCCACAGTCACCGTACCAAGAACAGTACAGCTGTGTTAATGTTTATATCCATGTTGTAACAGTCCCACACCATGACCACAACCCTATCGATAAAATGTTCTCAAGATTTCCTCTTCCGACCTAAAAGCATCTTTATAATTCAATCTTTTACCATTTCGCATACTTTTGGGTATGCAGTCTGTAGCATATTTCTCTGACTACAAGTATTTACAGAGAACACCTACGCTTGTGTGGTGTGATTATCACACCATCCAACTATTCTATCCCAATCCTATCAAGATGTAATAAGGGAATTTGTATGGGTCATGAAAGATGGTCATACATCTCCATACAATACCTGTGAATATTATACGATTGAGCATAACACCAACTTATTTCCAAAACTTGAAATATTATGACAAGATCGATGTATGGCATTCTGTCGGCTCCTACATAACTGACTTTGGTTAAAAAAAAGGAACATTTCGTTTCCGATAAAACGTCTCGTCCCAATAAAACCATCCAGATGGTGACTTTTTCGAGGAGGGGTATTTGTCCTATGACTGATTTGGATGGAAGGTTCTCAAGTGAATATGAATGTCATAAGCCTGCTGCTTATGGGTCACAAAGGTCAAATATGGTACTGTAAATCTATTAACCTCAAATAACTTCTTCTGCAGAGCAATGATGAATGGAGTCAGCATATTTTCTAACGTTTTCCAGAGTTACTGCGGTTTGTCCTCATATTGAGGGGTTTTGTTTTTTCTCCTTTGGTCACTTTAAATTTTCAAAAAAAATATTACTAATGTTGCAAGCCGAAAAAAACTCATTTCCTGGGTCAACCTAAGGTTTCAACATTTCAGACACCACAACAGCAAAATCATCAACCAGTTTCTATCTTGCAGATGTTATTTTGTTATTATAATTAGTATAATCATTATCTTCAGTACTGGTTTTATGAAGAAGTCGTATACACAAAATGCTCTGGTAAGTTTATGCTTAAATCTGTAATAAGACTTCATACTGCAGAGGTTTTATCGTCTTATTGTTTGAAATCCCACTCACGTATCAGTACGTGCATGAAAATACGGGCCCAACAAAAGTATCACAGATATTACATCTCTTGTAAATCACTTATTTATGCACTTACATTTTCCTAAACGACTACATGTTCATCAATGCATTTTCGCATTGAGTCAATATTACAAATGTGCGATTTCCTCAGTGAACTGTTTTATTCATTAACACATTTTCCCATATTGAACAATAGTTACATTCATAAACACTTTTCCATTGACTCATGCGCACCTGTCCACATAGTGTAGGATCCACCAGGGACAATAGATCTTATGTCACCGGAAGTACGTCACAATAAACTATTGTTTTCGTGTGCACACAAATTTAAATA
>NW_018483439.1:0-2321 GCF_002113885.1 Mizuhopecten yessoensis
CCGGCCGCCTTGGTGAAAGGCAAGTGCGCTATCCACTACACCACCTGACCACCCAATACTTTTATTTCGAAGCAATCATTTTTTTTCTTTCTTTTCAACACTTGACATGTTCTTCACTGAAAAAACCCAACACATTCAACTGTATTTCAAAGTCACTGCTACTTGCGCATCTAATTTTAATACCATTTATTTACTCTATTCCCCCTCTTACCCTTATTTTAAACCTTACCAAACCGCCCAGTTTTATTGTAGCAGAGGACACTCCCTTCAATTACACATTTATAAATAGATGAATCTAGATTTTCTATGAGCTACACATCCATCTAAAAATAGCCTGATACAGAGGCTGGGCCAGGGCACTGAGCCATACAGCCATCATGTTCTACCGCATTTGAGGCAAATATCAACACTGGCGGTTTTGAGGATAACATTCCTATTGGTTCTGCATGGCCAGAGATTCTAATCTAGTGGTAAGATCTTATCTAGCAGAGATAGTAATTAATTAGCTCTACTTAGGATCCAAGGGACATAACCCACAAAGAAATTATCAATAAATATTTTTCATATGATGTCATGTTGGAAATATCAGTAAAATTTACTAGGACGCTAGCGTGACAAAAATATAGGGTCCATGGAAAAAAAAAATACAGGAAAGAATCCTATGTGACCAAGTATACACCAATCTTTTGGATAAGTATGGTAAGTGAGTGTATCAGAAAGTATAACTAAAACCTCCATGAATCAGTCTACACAACGCCTTTCTCCACTTGGCCCGAAACAGAAACCACCACCCATCCTAAGCCATTATTTATCGTTCTGGTATGGAAATATTAGTAAAGTAGAACCAGTCAGACATGAACAATTCTATCTATCAAACTTAACTAGCACTTGACAAATATTTTCATATTCATTTTGTACTTGATGGCAAGGATACCAAATCCAGTCATATCTTTTGTTGGCATTTTTTCAGGAATTAATTTAAGATGTGAATCAGACCTCTACAGCAGGTCTTTTTTTTCCTTGTTTTACCCTATTAACCTGAATATAAGCAGCACTCAGAGAGCTCTATTTCTGGAATATTTTAGCTGTAGATAGAAAATCTAGTCAGAATATAACTAAACGGTGGATCCCAAAACATATCTTCTATATTTTGACAAGTTTCATGACAACAAAATGATCTTTTGGCAGGCACTCTCAAACTGGAATTCCAACGGGATTCCAAAATTAATGGGGAAGTGATAATGACACCATACATCTATGGGAGCCCAGACTGGTATAGGGTCAGCTCAGTAGCCTAGGTAGCAATGCAATGTGGACCAGACTTGATGTGATCAGTAAGCCTGTATTGTACTATACACCTACAATGCATGACTGTCAGGTTATGCTCCATTACATTTTAAACAGTCAGAGATAGGCCATCTGGTTTCCTGGGTTACTTCTCTCCCAACAGGACAGTCACCGGGTTGTACCTTCACCCCTCCATGACAGGACAGCAAATTGAGATTATTTAAAAAGCATGTGTCAAAATCTAAAATTCTAACTCCAAATTGATGGCATTTCACGATAATGGTTAAAAAATTCAATTTCTGTCCTGCACTGAATCTGAATGGTTTGAGTTGATCCCTGTAGATGACGAGGAGAGTGTGCTGGAATGGTTTGAGGACAGAATGATGTTGAGGGGATCTCTCAACATACACCATTATCTAATGTTTATTGATTTCTGTGTCACAGATGGATTGCCATGCATTTCATGGAGTTTCCCATGGGATGTTATCAGGCATAATGTGTTCTCCACGGATCAGTGGCAGACAGAACCATCTGCTCGTCATCTCTAAAGCAATACTGTCCCATTTAGCATTCAAACATCCACAGTTGGATGTTTATCCTCAGTTAGGACACTGCTTATCCTAAACACACAGGAAAAGCAGTTTTATCAACAAACATCTTTCTGGTCATTTTTTTTGTAATTCTTTTATACGCCGAAATCTGTATTCAGTGTCCTTTAATACTAGGCCAACATTATTGCTAGACCTCCAAGTTTCAGTGACTGCTTATAAAGCATTTGAAATTACACAGAAAGCAGATTAAGAACAAGATTAAGTGAGCATATCTCCAAGGCGTTTGACAATGTTAATACTGATGTACGGTATACATTCTAAAATGACAGATACCAAAGTATGGTTTGCATTTTTAGATGACACTAACTGCAGACGCAGTCAATATCCTTTACAAAAGATAAACTGCATAGTTTCCATGTAACTGTGTAACAGATTTAAACAATGAAATACACACATTTCATTATGAGCCATAGGAAAGCTCTT
>NW_018483440.1:0-2321 GCF_002113885.1 Mizuhopecten yessoensis
ACCACTCCAAGTTCCAGATATGAAAGTTTCTTTCAATTCTTTAGGCTAAAAAGTATTATTTGGACATTTGCAAAAGACATCGATGTATTCCATAGACTCTGACCCCTACAATGAATTTAAACATTTGTCACATGTTTGCATTACAATTTAGACTAAATCACATTTAAGGATATTAGGAAATATTTAAATACCCTTTATATTTAAGTTGCACTTCCTTGTACTATAATGCGGTCGTCCTATTCATAAACGACAATAGATGTTGATTAGATGTTAATCAAAATGCCAAAAAAAACACCAAGTTATCAAACGTTCCCTTCTCTGGTGATTTTTATAAAAATCCATACTTGTTCGTGTCAGATATAATTAATCACACATTCGTCTATTAGCGCCACTGTTTTTGTTCCATTCCCGATAAGAAAAATCGTTGAATTCCGATAAATGCCGGAAGTCCCCATATCCGACAATATTGTCCACTCTAAACGACCGACGAACAGAGGAAGGGATGTCTGATACAGTTACAATAACATTTAATCAACAAACAGTATCAATCAGACAGCAGGGCCATCACATTATACCTGAATCATCTGAAGTACTAACAAGGCAACCAACGTCTACTTTCTCAGCGTGAGGCTTTTATTTTGCTTTAAGACGACATCTGTAAAACATACGGAACGAAAAATATATTCCCTCAGTTTAAAACGGAAGAGGAAAAACAAGTAATATACCTTATAATGTTTTCAGGCCCCGAGGTCTGTCCAAGTATTTTCAGTAACCAAGCGACTGCGTTTACTTTACGTTTAAAAATCGGGCTGAATTGTTGACAATGATGTTCTAAAGTAATCCCATCCTTATTCATTGTTGAAAACTGCTCTTTGAAATTAATCATATAACGTTGATAGCATTCGTGCACGTGCGATAAAATAGTGTGGAGCTTCGTTAACTTAAATACACTCAGTGTGAATTATAAGGATATAGTTTCACTGGTGATGCAAGTAATTAGGAAGAGGTAATTTTAAGAACATGTGAGAATAAATACTTGAAGGCCAAAAACCCTTCTGTGAAACAAACTGGCCAGAGAACCCGTTTCTCCTGGCTATCGCACCAAACATCGAATAAATTCCAGACTTCCTAGCTTTTTCTTTTTATCATCGACAACTTCACAAAACGTAAGAAATTTTGAAAGCCACATCAACCAGACACTAGCTTAAATTTGTCTACATTCATACATGTACAATCTACTATAATGTACACCTACATGTAAAGGGAAAGAATAAGACCTGCTGTATCGTGGGAGTATAAAAGGCAACCAACGAGTGATCACCCCAAATACGGGAGTTTTCTGTTTAGGGGACAGTTGGGAGAACAACATTAATCTGCTAAACCCCACCCCCTTACAATACTTCGGACCTCTTTTCTTCATTTCTACTAATTTACAATTCTATTTACTTCGTCTCCCCAAACATCCGTCTATATAAAGCCTTAGCTTTTAAGAGTGGGAAAATCCGTACACAAACAAAAATCTACGTTCGTCTTACCATCTGTTGCAAGTCAACAGGCAATCATGCATAAATTAGTAAAATATCCTGAAGAAAACACACTTTTAAAGTAGCACAATATTGGACGAACAAGCGTTAACTTTACCGACGCGAATTGGTCATCCTAAATGTTTCCGTTAAGGTATTCTTCTTGTGGTTTTATCACTTTCGGCTCTCGCGCCGGTACCATGTTCAGGAATCACCAATTAAGCTCATAGATGAAGCTTTAGTTATGCTCCTTTTTCCCACCCATTACAATTAGAAAAACTCATTAGCGATATTGTCTTTGTAGTCGATTTCTTAATTTGTCTTATGAGCAGTAATTAACAGGTCAATGGAAGATATATTGTTATTGATTTTTTGGTTTGGATGTAAATATAAAGTGTTTAGTGAATTTTAGCTGCGGAGATCATGTAAAGACGTTTTGGTTTTATTTTGTTTAACTTCCTATCAACAGCTAAAGTTATTTAAGGACGTATCACCATGTTTGTGTGTATGTCGTATGGAGAAATAAGGGCCACTTTTTCTCATGAATATTAATCAGGGGTGGAGCATGTACAATTAAGTGATCATTAACCTTTCCGCGCCACCATGGCAACCAGAAGGCTTATTTCAGTTATGATTTTGGCGTATTTCAAGTCAACTCTGTAGAATGAAACCAACTTATCCTATCTAACGCATTCTGTCAAAGAGAAGGAGAACGGGACGTTAAATCCTGTACAACCAACCAACCTGTTCGTTTGTAACGCCTCACTTGGTATTACATAACGTCTGTAACACCTCACT
>NW_018483441.1:0-2322 GCF_002113885.1 Mizuhopecten yessoensis
CACCATGAAAAGCACCCAACAAAAATATATTCCTGGTTTGAGAATTGATATTTCTCATTTAAAGTTTAACATCTGAGTTTTAACAAGAATTCCAGTGTTATCTATGTTGAAGGAATGGAATGAAATATATTTACTGTTAGCAGATCATAGCAGCCTCATTGTTTGCAAATCGACTTTGGAGAAAGTATTCAATCCTTCAAAATATATCGTCAAGAAACCATTAGCCAATCAGATCACAGCGATTTCATTAGATACACTTTTATGTACAAAATTTGGCCAAGCATCCAACTTAAGTGGGAGACTTGGGAAGTAAGTACAATAGGCAAGTTTCATTAAAATCTGATTATTTTTTCCAAAACATAATATTATGGAATCATATCTGTAAACAATCCAAGATGGTTACTGGCAGCAATATTGAATTTTGGATCCATCCCAAAACCTAGCTTGAGTGGGGAATAGAAACTGTATCAGTATTCGAAAGAATTTTCCTGAAAATTAAAGCCTTCCTTTAAGAGTAACTGCACAAACACCACAGGTGCTAAAATGTAAGATGGTCAAAGGTGACCATATTGAATTTCAGATCTGGCTCAAATCAAATTAGATTGGTTATTTTTAATGCAAGAGTTACCACAAGGAACCTTGAGAGGATGGCAACCCCACCAATGATTTTGCTGACACAGGGATCCCTATATATCACATTCACTTTGCAGGCAACACAAAAACTACAAGTGTAGTGTAACAAATGTGTGTTACATTCATGATGGTATGATAAAATTTATATTATTATTTTTATCATTTAATGAAAACAGTTCTAGAACCCATTAATATATATGTTAATGATGGTTAAGATTTGATATTTACCTTTTCAACCTTGGGCACTTAGCAATTTTTGAAAAATTCTTCATAAAATTGGCATAAAAGACACTTTTGTCTAGTACCAGGTATATATGCCATTGATTTATGGTGAAGGGATGGGACAATCAAACCAGACGATGAATAGGCACGTCTTTAAGGATGGGGCATTTGTTAGATAAAATATGGTACTCAAGCTAACTGTGACCCAGTTTGAATATCCCAAAATGTTGTGACTGCATGACAAAGGCTATGCCAAAACAGAAAACTAAAGGTGGTTTTTTTTCTGGAAGTGTCTGAAATTCTACCCTTAACATCAATACTAAGTTTCCTGAAGCCTGACATAAAGAACACAAACAGAGACTTTCATTAGTATTTACTTAGGCAGTACAGATAGGATTTTATCTTCAACTTAAGGTACCAAACCACAGGTGTAAACTCAAAAATAAGATGTTTGTTTGTGATCGGCCATCACATAATGCATTCATTGCTCATATTTTACATATTTCCTACCATGATCATCATATACTGCAAAGCACTCCTCATTGGGAGTACATGTGGAATATATGCAAAAAAAACCTGTTTAATTTATAAAAAAAATATCCATTCTCATGATATTCAAAGACATTGGGTCATACAGGAAAACAAAGATGTTTTCATTCATTTAACATAAGTTTAAAGGGAATGGATCGAATATTTTACATTCACAGAAAGTCCATCAAAAAGCATTTAATCGATACTCCTGTAGTTTTGCAAGTTGCATTGCTTGTAACATTATGATCACAACAAAAAATGATTATGGTCCCGGAAAAAATAGTAAACATAAATTATCCCAATATTTTTGTTTAATGCTCAAATGCTATCAGTGACTTAGGTGGCTGTTTACTACAGCCCTGTAAAATAAAGGTTTTACAATGAGTGACTGCTGTTTCATCATGTTTATCTAACTTGAGTTAGTCACTCAGAGTTAGTCAATTTTTCAATTTTAGAAAAAAAAATGGTCTTTTCTGTATAATATAAAGTAGTCTGTCTGTATTTTAATCAGAAACGTCTTTGAGGCACACTTGCAAATGCAAAAATGTCTATACAAACTTTTGCCAATTCATTAGTTTTTTCTTCTTTCTATCACCTCGTGACAGAAGTGACACGATCTTCACAACTACATAACTCTGAATAGTTGTTTGCCATTTAAAAGTGAAAAATAAATAAAATTTTGCAAGAACCGTGACACAGCGATGGTGTCAAGATATATTGACAGCAGTAGTGTTGTATTGGCCACAACAAATAGCAGTTCTGTGATGAGCGTTGTCTTATCACGATAAACAAAATCTAAAACATATATATTATACAGATGCAAATTTTACCAGCAAAACAGTGGGTTTCTTTTGATATCATAAACCATTTTAAAAAATGACAAAATGAGATCTGTTCTCACACTATAATTCTGTAAATCTATTCTCTCACTAAAAT
>NW_018483442.1:0-2322 GCF_002113885.1 Mizuhopecten yessoensis
TTTTTTTTACTTTTTTGTGACCCAATTCAATGCAAAATTATACTATATTTCTTGTTCATGTACATTTAAAAATACAAACTGGAGGAGGTGAATTTTAAGATGAAATTAATAAAAAATAGATTTTTCAATTACCAGGTATATTATCTGGAAAACTCGGATTATTAATTGATTTTCAGTCAATAGGTACTTGTCTGATTGTCTTATCAATGGCATCCTTGGTGTTAGCATCATAATTGTTTGAGTAATCAGAGTATTCACCTGCTATATTTCAATATGACTCATTACAGTTGCCCAAAAAGAAAAGCGTAAGGTTTGCTGACCATGATTTGTATGAAGATGATGATGAAGCGGAGCATACAGAGAACGATTATCTCTCCAGAAAACCAGGTTTGTCATCCAATGGATGAATTTTACTTATCAAAACCAACAGCCTTATCATTTGACAGTGATGAATCTTTTAACAAGGTTCATTTGTAAAGTTGAAGCTTAAGTTGTCCTACATTTTTTTCTTAGCTATGGTAGGATTAATGTTAACATTTGAATTGAGTCGGGGGGAGGTTCTTCCTCTTTCCTGATGTCTTGGAAAAGGGTCTTATTTATGTATTGCTTAAGCTTCTTGCCAGGTATTTTGTATGCATATGCATGTTTAAGTCGATAAACCCTCTATATTTTGTAACCAGGTTACACCCAGCGTCCTGTATCAGCCAAGGCAGTCATGCAGACTACCTCGGCAGAACCCACAGGAAAACCACCACGTGTGGCCAGTGCTGGCATCCACCGTACATGGATTGGGCCGCAGAAACACAAGTCAACGATACGACCACAGGCAGCTGCTCATATCATAACCCAAAACAGAACACCAGCGATGGGGCTCAACGGCACGACAGACAAATCTGTTACTGTGACCAACAACAATTTCATGAGTAAAGTTCCAGTACAGAATGGAAAGGGCGCCAATGGCTCCCCTGGTGGGTCAGAGGTTATGGTATATAATCTGTCCAGACTAAACAATGCTGCAGCTTCCAACAAAAGTTCTGTGGCTTCAAACAAAAATGAAACAAATTCTCACCATCAACAGCCATCTGTCAGTCATTTTCCTCCGTCTCAAGGGGTTGGTGCTGGTGGCAAAGTATATGATACGCCTGTGTACGATGAAAATGGGATGCGTGTTGACCGAACACCAACAGACGACGAGATTAACTTTCTCTGGGACAAAGTACGGACTTGTCTGAATCGTAGTGGATCAACTGCTGTTGTTGAACCAGAGAAAGCTATCCAGTCAAATGAACAACATTCATCCCAGCCTCGACAGGCTGCCACTATGTCCAGTACTTATATTGATGGGGCAGCCTTGGGACAGATATACAACACCCGGGTGGCTCCCCCACAGGCCCACACACAGCCATACACTAACCCAGCCTCCCACCAGAGGAAACCAGCCAGTGCAAGTGATCAGGCATACGCCCGCAGGTATGGACTTCTGCAGCAGAGGCGGCAACACAACCCCAACAACTTGAGTAAGGCCCCAGCCTCTGCACCCAGTAGGGAGTTCATCACTTACCACGGCCCTGTCATGAGCAATACAGAACCTCAACAAGGAACAACTCCTTTACCTCCTGATGGTAAGAAAAAACAAGTAATTTGGGGTCCTTTATACTAAATTTTATTTTTTTCATGATATTCAGGCGATATTTAAACTTTGCCCTGGAAACATGCATGTGATCATAGATGAGTCATGAACTGCGATGGTAGTTGATCCATTTTCAGGATCAGAAGGTCAATGTCACAAGTTAAGGTCAAATTCCAAATCACGTTTTTGTCTGTCAAGGACAAAATTTCATAGATTTGACCTTTGATAGATTTGACCTTTAGTTTAGTACAGTGATGTTAACTGTTTTGTACCTTGTGAGAATGTGATACCAGTACTGATGTGTTTCATGTTGTAGACAGTGAGAGCTTGGTGTTTTCAGATTCACTTTGTTTTGTAGCCAGTGAAAGCATGGCAGCGTTCATGGTGGCGGAGCAGTTAACCCAGCAGTCCATGTCTGATAGCCAGATCAATGTGGCGATGGAGGAGGCCCAGAAGAGACAGCAGACCAACAACAACGCCAGACCAAACCAAAAAGGTGATCATCTTCAGCCAAGATTTCTGCCAAAAAGAATTTTGAGTTTTAGAATCGTCTTTTTTTTTGGTTTTGAAACAATGTTCTATCATATAGAGGTTCCCCAAAGAGTGATGGTTGGTTATCATGTTTATCTAAGTTAGTTAATTTTCAAACACAAGGTTTACTGAGTGTCTTTTACAATTTGAAAATTAACTAA
>NW_018483443.1:0-2323 GCF_002113885.1 Mizuhopecten yessoensis
GAAAAATTCTCAACAACGAGTCTTTAGTACTTTCATCTCTTCTAGAAGATTCTTCATAAATATATATATATATATGTACTTAAACTTGTATGGAAGGTCATTCGAATTTTACAGTGTTTTATACAATAATGTGAAATAACATACTGTTAGTACATTATAACTTTAAAACTACATACACTTTCTTATTAATCACTAGAGACGTCATCAATATTAAAAGATTGATACATACAACACACATAATTGTACATGCATACACTCGCATACAGATACAAATCACTTACATATTACATTAGTTATGTACATCACACACACATATAAACCCATGCATGCCTGTCAACGTACAAAACATTCTAAATACTAAGACATTCCTACAATGTATGTGCTTATATCCATACAATGTATTTTGATATATTACATCCAAATTCAGTCTACACATACACGTCCATAATATAAGTAAAGACCAGCAATATGCATACGACATACACACTACATACACTTGTCATTTACCTAAATACCAACATTCGTTTTTTGGGGTTTTTGTTATGCAAGGGCTGATGTGTAGGTCTACCTGGATGTGCATTTGTTATCATTCCTTTTTCTTTAATTCTTAAGGGGAGACCAGTATTTTTTTTTAATTCTACTGATGATCTTCAAATGGTGTAGATTATATGAAACACTTTTCATAAGTAGTAACCTAAGCATTAGCGATGACATAAAAAAAAATCGTACAGTTCTTTGAAAACAATCAGAGTGTATCTCATAGAAATTGAAATCCTGAGAACTTCAAAAACATACATAATTCATCATGATCAAAAGAAGATATAGCGTTGCAAAGATAAACAAAATATGTTATTTAAATATTTAAGGTCAATGACTTGAATGAAGGTGAGAATATGTGGATACTATTTGTGTCACATAAAAAGACAGTAAACAGAGAGATTATCCCGACACAAAAACAAGATTTTGACTCTGTTTTATACGATACAAAGTAGTTGCTGCAGAAAACGAATTCAATATGTCTCTCTCTCTACACGCCTCGTGCATGGTTCCCTTGTTTGTGATGTACTTAGCCACCTCACATTTTGTATATGATTAAGTTCCATAATAACGTTATCATTTAAAATATTGATGCCAGTAGACACTCAGTACACAAAATTGATTAAAAGGTTGCTAATATATCAGATACAACTTGTTAAGCATTGTTATTGCGTGTGATTTACATCCTTAATATCTACATTGACAGCAACCGGTGACATTTAAAACAGTTGACTTCGACATAATATATAAATATAGAACAAATCACCTAACATAATTTCCCCTGTGTGTTGGGGGTTTGTACATTTTTAATAAGATTGTCTGCTCGGATGAATAAACTCTGGGTTTGTGTATTACATGTTCATTCGTTGTTATGATAAACAGAAATGTAAACAGTGTTAGGTTTTTTCATGTTTTAAGCATCGATTCCTTACCTGTAGTAGTTTTGGAAAAGTAAAGACCTGCGATAGACCTGCTGTGCCACACTCCGAACTTGTTTGAAAGTGCGATAAATGATGGGCACCATCCTTAGTCCTCGTAAGGGGTGGGGGTGAGACGTCCCTTAGTATATTGATTGTTAATATCTTGCAGACATAAATTGTAACGTAGTGTATTACTGACCGAGGGCGGACAGTTGATCTATTCATCGAACAAACTTAAGCGAATAAACATGAATTTGATCAAAATTATGAACTTGGATAAATTAACATATTCCAAAAGTTGCAAACATATAATCTTGAGCTGCTTTTGGTTGCCGTTCAAGCCGTTTGGACAGAGGCAATTTAAACATGAAACACTAGCACGTTACATGAATGTGCCTGATTGACTGGTTTTACGTCCGCTTCACTACCGCCTAGTTTGGTTATCCAGCAGACTATGTATGTGCCTTTGTCCAGATGGCTTTGATAATGTGTATGGATACCAATTGAAAGCAAAGCAATGCTTTAATGAGGTAAGCTGCTACCAGAACGCAGGGCCTACTTTTAAGATTAACAAAGGTCACTTGCAGGTAAAAGTGTTTTCTTCATCTGATTTTTTTCCGTCGACTGTTTTTCAAGAGGTTGTCTTTTTGTGTATATCTAAAACGCAAACGTGGCGATTTTGATTTTCACCTTATGAGCGTTGCATTTCTGTTAATATGTGGCAGTCAATTCGTTGTTACAATATTTAGACTTTTTGTCTAAAAATCACGATTTCCACGATTTTCCGATGTCAATGTTACATGTTTCAGCGAAAATTGAAACTCAAAATTTGAAGAGATGTTGTTTTGTTTAAGATTATAAAAAAA
>NW_018483444.1:0-2325 GCF_002113885.1 Mizuhopecten yessoensis
GTGTCAGCAAAAGTGTGTTTGTGGTTTCTGTCTCTTACTGGCGTAGCAAAAACAAATTGAATCATTGTTTTTAAGACACAAAAATGTCGAACAATTTATTTGAAAGAAACGCCATATTTGCAAAATATTATCTTCAGTTATATTTATAAAACATGTAGGCATCGTTTCTTGATCACCGGTAATCAACTAATTATAATAACAAGTGCGTTGTCGTTTAGGTCTATCTACGGCTAGTGAACTATTATTGCATTTCATATCATGCACTTATTTCATAAAGAAAAAAATGATTTTTTTTCCCCCTCTAAAATAAAAGGTTTTTTAATTATTGACATCGTAGAAGTAAGCTCTGTGGAGGATAAAGATAAACAAAAGCGTTTCAGGCAAAAATATATACCTGGGATCATAAATTGGCATCATGCCAAAGCAATGACATGTTGCTAGGCCCCGATGAAATTGCCGTCATTGCTATTACGTCACAATGACGTCATAATCTTGCTGTCATCAGATTGCGACATCAAGTCCAAGCATTGCCCTCCCGCAGACGACATTGAGAAATTGATCCTACCGTCGAACCAGGTAAATCGGCATTATTTTTTACCCGTTCTATTTGATTCGTTGTTAAATGTCACATACGTACGGTTTAACAAACATTGACATCAAAATGATTAATATTATAACCGTCTTCTCTTTATGACTTGATTCCATTTTTCATGCACGCCAATGTCTGAACCTAAGGCTACAAGACTGGAGTTTTGTTCCACCTCGGTGATCACGTTAGCCCATGTCTAAAAATAGATTTTGTTTTGGCACCATTGCCTCGCCGAGCACGCGGCGAACAAACTTATGTGGAGTTGAACTAACATTACCTTGACGACAGAAGAAAGAACAAATGTGGGACGAATAGATTGTGTGAACTTAAGTAAGTATCATGTCCTGTCAGCAACCATGATTTTGTTTATTTAACTACCGGCCTCTAGGTTTGATACCGGCGACTTTTCTCGCGTATCGTGTCGGCACATGGAGGAAGGCAGTTGATCAAAACGTCTGTGGGTCAGGTCACAACGAGGGCTCGATATATATATATACATAAATGTGAATATACTTTCGACATGCTTCCATTATGGTATGTGTGTGTTATGTAATAACCAATAAGTAATACATGTGACACCATGCTAATTTCAACGTATTATTGTCTTTCTGTCGTCTGTAAACGAAATAACACTTGTTACTCAACTTACTGCTACACTGTCGGTCTCGATGTAAACATAGGCCGCCATAAATAAGAACCAGCTCACCTCAGAGATAAAGTGAAGTTACAAATACTCCATCAGTTGCATTATATTGTCATTTATTTATGATTTGACTTATAAACAAATTAATTGTATATGAACAGTTTTCACTGTTATAATTTAAATGTTAAGAACCACCAATAGTTTTTTGAAAGTTGTTGTCTTTCATTAAACTTTGACAAACTGTTGGATAAGAAATTGTTATTATGAAATTGAAGAAATTCAATTAAAATGCATTTAAATTTTACCATTGGATCTTAATGTCGAGCACCTGCAGTGGAATTGTCATACAGTGAGTGACATACCATATTTGACAGACAAAGCAATGCTTCCTTTTCTAGTTGTCGCACTTTAGTAATTTATTTTTAAACTTTAATTTTTCTTTGCATTAATTAAGCGACATATAATTGTTTTCTTTATTTCAAACTTTTTGTTCAGAAGATTTAGTTTTCTAACCACTTTAACATATTTGATATTGATGCTTTGACAATATCTTTTAAAGGCATTCCAAATGTGCTTATTTGTTAAGAGAAAAAGATTTTTAATCTATGATAAAAAAATAGAGGGGCTTTTCTGTAACTTTTGTCAGAAAAGGCAAAGTATAACCTCTTTGATTGGCAATTTTGTATTTTACATCTGGCCTACCTGATCTCCTGACCCTTATTAATGAAAACCCAGCAAGGTATCGTATTCTACCAAGAAAACATATGATTTTAACCAACTACACAGAAATAGGGAGTAACTACCAAGGGTGTACTGTGCAGTGAGTTCGTAAATGCATGCACCCGCTGGAGGCAGATTTTGCTAAATTTTAGGCACCCTCGTACAAATGCCTTCGACTCAGTGTCATCAGCCAAGATTTTCTCTCGCAGGGCATTTCGATAATCATAAAGCTATATTTTCAAAATTTTTACTACACCTGACTTAAGATTTTTCTGCTAGCCTAGTAATTATTGACATCTCACTGTTTTCTATTGAATGTGATGTTGCAATAGTTAAAGGGGCTGGTCGGGGAAAAAATGTCATATTTGCTAAA
>NW_018483445.1:0-2326 GCF_002113885.1 Mizuhopecten yessoensis
AGAGCTTTTGTGTGGCGTAATCAAATATTTATACCGTTAAATCCCACTTATCCTGGTAGGTGCTGTTATAGCATTTTAAGTTGTAAATTAGCATTAATATATTCCTGTCAGTCTACCTGTTAACTTGTGAGATAACACTGTAACACACGAGATCCTATTGGCAAGTTGTCTGGCAGTCTAGCTATCACCTGTTGGTGAAAGTAGATATTTAACATTTATTGGGAGGAACAGTTAACAACACTGTGATTGGTGTCGTAACTTAGATTTCTGATATATACAGAATTACTGTAAAGAACCTGAGAGGTTTTAAAAGGAGAATTGGCCATTTTGGCAGTTGTGAAATCATTTGATATGCTGTGATCGATTTTTATCTACGTGTATGTAAACAGTTGTTAGGTTACTGGCTAAGTGAGGAAGTACACTTTTAAGGAGGTGTTATAATTTCCTACAATACCACCACACATATATACTTGATACAGAATTAGTATTACCATAAAATAATTTTAGCAACACAATTCCCACAGGTGAAATAAATTTGAAATTCATTTGATTGCTTTATATGTAAAACATGTACTACTTAATAGAAAACTTTGATGTACCTGTATACTATGCCCTCTGAATTTATCCCCGCACATTCGAGATACTCTTGTCGAGAATTTGGCGATTTTGGATGACTTGATTGAATAAGTGAATTTGATCTAAACCAAATTTTGTATATCACATTTTAACGTTTTTATTCATTTGTAGGGTACGACTCGGAACCTGCGGTCGTTGGATCGTATGCTTGGTACCTACAGAGATGTAGGTCGGGAACAGAGAGGCGCCGTAGACAGGGTAGGTGTCCTAGTTAGTACTCAATGCTGAGTTTAGTCATTGGAAATGACTTTCATTTACAAAATATATACATCATAAAAAGACGTGATAAGGGAAATATTGAAAAATTAACATTTGTCATTTCTGTTTGAAATTTATTGTGTAGGTTCATACAATTTACACAGTTATAAATGACACATTTAGAACGCTATGGACATATCAGAAGTTCATCGTTAAGATACATTATATTACTACGTTGATGTAAAAACGACAATTTTTGTACCTAATCTATTTAATCTATGGCAGAATACTTTGAGTACATGTTGTCGTGTGGTACATTCATGCATTATTAATTAGCTAATTACATAAATGTGTTACCTGTTCTGTCATCTGGTCACTGACAGGTGTGTCCAGGCATGATGTTTTAACAGTAATACTGATCTACTATTGACATCAAAGGAGCTGTAATATTCAACCTGATACTTGTAGCTTTCATGTTCTGTTACAGTTACATGTTCTGTACATTTTCAACATCAAATCATTATCTACATCCATGAAAGCTTGTTATTATCTACTAGTATTTATGCGGGAAAACTCTTAATAAGATTTGTCTTCCTTCAACCATGATCCAAAGAAGTGCAATGTTATAAAATGTGTCTTGAATTACAGTATTAATGATTGTTTTACCAGTATATGAAAATGTGTAAAATTTGATTGCCCATCACATTAATGTCAGATAACATGTTCTGCATCAGTAAAATACAATTTCAAAAATGAAGATGACATCAGAGCTGACTTCAATATTAATTAATTGATGGTATCCAGGTTTTTCCTATTTCCATAATTATTACTTCCTTTAAGAAAGAAGTGTATTTTGTAATATTTTGATAAAATATGGAAAAAAATTGATAGCCATAATAAAAAAAATGAAAAGTTTTTCAATCAGTAGATTACTATTCAATATTAATACATAATTATAGTACCGAAGGTATATGAAGGAAAGAGGACTATGGTTGACAGTCAGTAGTATATATACATATATAGTGTTTGTGGTAATGTGACGGGTATTTGTCTCCACAGTTACGTGATGACTTAAGGACAACACAGGATGAACTCCACCGAGAGAGGGTGAGGAGCCCGCTACACCACCGGGATTATGGGGTACGTCATGTCAGTCACAGTACCACAGTGACTATTAACACACACACAGGGGAATGTAAGGGTACCTCAGTGTTTGTACACATATGTGGTGGTCCTGAATTGTGTTCTTCTGGTAGAGGGAGCCACTGCATGTAATCCTAACTTTAAGTTACAAGTTATATTACAAGTTCACAAAAAAAACAGGAATTCAGGATGGTTTAACAATGAGAAATCGTAGAAATAAAGCACAAAGTTTTGTACAAAGAGTAGTAAACCAAGCAAGGTAATTACATTGTGGGAGGTTAATCATATAAAATACCAGGGATTCCTACTACAGTAGATTTCTCTTAATATCACTTCCCATTTGTCAGAG
>NW_018483446.1:0-2326 GCF_002113885.1 Mizuhopecten yessoensis
CTCTCTCTCTCTCTCGTTTATTTTGTAAATATGATGTATATATATATATATGTCATCTTGTAACCTCTTATTGTTAAATTCTATTGTATTGGGAAAGGGCTTTATATAAGTTAGAAAACTTGTGCACAATCCCAATGTATATTTTGATGCACATAAAATATGTTTAAATCAAACAGCTATTTAATATATTCATCAAGATTTTAACTCCAGATAGAAACTTTTAAAACTTTTAATGAACAAGGCCCCTGTTATCTACAGGAATTTATTCGTGTAAAAACTTCATCTTATAATTTCAGGTATAGACATTTTTTAGAAGTACCTCGAAACAGAACAGTTAAGAATGGAACAAATAGCTTTAACTATTTATTTTAGCTGCCTCTACGTGGAACTCATCATCATAGCTTGTCAGACTATCCACAATTTTTTATGACTTCAGGAAAATAATCAAAGTGTGGAATGGCGAGTTCAAGTTGTCATTGTGCGATGTAATGATGCGTTCCCTCCCTTCGCTGTATTTGTTGTTTTATCTTCCTGCTTCAAACTTTTAGCTAGTAATTATGCTGCAATGTATATATATGTTTTACGTGCTGTTTGTATTGTTTTCTACTTATTTGTGACAATTTCATGTGCCACTAATAAAACATTACTTTATTTGTAGTGATTGCTTTTCAGTTTGTTTGTATTTTATGCGGGCAGGCCAATATGTGCTTTTCATTTTATGCATATCTGTATTATTTATGTGTGTAGTAATTATGTAATTTGTTGAAGGAAATACACAATGGGTGTTTCTCTGAGTACCAACATTTTTAATTTACCTGTAGGGCAACTTTTTTTGAGATGGATTATAGTCTTTTTCCTAAAAAGTGTCTGAATTTCAACAGGTGAATCTAACTGTAAAACTTACCTGTCGGAACTCTGGCACATACATATTGATATATACTTGTATATGTAATTTGTGAACTTTTTATTTTCTTCAGTTTCATATTCCATATATCATTGACAAGCTAGTCCATGTAGTATCTAATATGATGTTAATTGAATTGATCTTTCACTTATAGACAAATGGCATACCAACGGTACTATATACAGCACAATTAATGAAAAGTTTACAACATTTTTTAAACTCAAAAATGTTAGCAAAAAGGAATAAAATTTAGAGACATATAAAGCCAGTATATATGTCTCTCATTAAATGAAGAAAGGTTACTTTAGGAGTTTTGAAAGTTTGGGAATAAAAAGGAAATATGTATGCGTGGACTAAACATTTTAGAAAACCACGTAGGTGAGAATTATGCCCTCTCCAGACGTATTGAGGCTCCAGTTTCATAAATTTACGTTTCCTTAAATTTTTTTTAACATTCATTTTAAAATTCACTTGACTTGACTTGACTTGTTACTGTAGTTCACAAACAATCAAATCATTTAAATCCCGATCGGATAAACACTTGGGGCAAGACTATAACGAACTTATTCATATTCGGGATTAATGTAAATTCGATCTGGTTATATAGGCATAAGTGCCTGCGTCCACTATTATAATATTATATTATATATAATGAATATTATTTTCTGTGAAGACTAAAAGGCTACTCGACACGTCACAGTAAGTGTCATACATTTATATGCTGCTAATTTTTCACGTGCAACTTAGCACTTTTTGATAGGAACCGTGTATGGTTGCCATCTTGGATTTTGAAGGAATATCGGCACCCGAGCGTCTCAGATTTTCCTTCTTTGTGCCTAACTTGATATTTTTAATTCGTCATAAAAACCATGGGCTGTTAAAATCGCCTGTCGTCCGCCTGTCCATAGTTAGTCTGACAAGTAGCCATCTTGCATTTTGACAGTAAAACTTAGCTATCGCCATTTTACAGATATCTTTCTCCAATTTCACTTGTAGGCTTTTATTACCACAGAGTCGCGCATGGAACTGGGGTAGATTACAAAACAAGATGGCTATATTGCCAGGCAACCATGCATATTGGAATTCACATTGCAAAAATATTTTCGCTATTTCTCATAAAATACTGAAGAAATATTTCCGTTGATCCTAGTAGTAGTTGTGTTTGTTAAATTGCAGTGAACACCAAACGACCACCCACAAGGGCCTTAATGGACGATACGACGTCGACAACAACTGATGACTAGGGACCCTTTCAGATTTAGAGGAGACGATACAATGAGATGAGGGTTCAGTAAACACACTTGGCAATGAAATTATGACGAGCGCCATTTTTTAATAGATCGTGAGTTTTATTCCGATGCAATGCAACTTGTTAATTGTTTATGACTTCTAATGTATTGTATTTACCTGTAATATTGCCTT
>NW_018483447.1:0-2326 GCF_002113885.1 Mizuhopecten yessoensis
ACGCTTCACTGGTCATTTGTCTGATGAAGGTGACAGTGTACATAACGTACTAGTCATCGAAACGTCACATAGAAAATGTTAATGGTTGTGTAAAAAAAAAACTTCTCATAATTCATATACTTACCAACCTGAAGGAATGTTTAATAGACATGTTTATTTTGCTGTTTTGTACATACCTCTGTATACAGTGATTGCCGTCCAAACCGAGACAGTGTCCCATAGCTTCATTGTCTGTAGTATAGTTTGTATAAAGTTGATGTGTTGTACAGACGTGTTCCCTCCCTACACACGCTGTATATACAGTAATTCCAATACCCGACGCACACTGTAAATACTTTATTCAAAAGTGATAACTCGATATTTTACTTCCTGGTGTATATATATGAGCTATAGTTTGTAAGAAGGGAATCTATTTATAAAACACATAAATCGGGGTAGGATTGTGTCTGATGATCAACGTGTTGCCTACTGGAGCGTGTAATATCGGGAGGAGAAGGTGGTGTATACTGTCTCGTTACGGGACGGTACCATCACACATACTATACAACAAAAGAATATACCACAAAGATGGTGATAGAAAGTGATGATAGTACTAAAGGATGAACGCCTTAAGCATAACGACACACAATATTTAATAATCCTAATCGTTCGGATAAGGGGTGGGGTCATTTCGTGAAACCTTGAGACCACAAGTACAAATTCTTATAGTACCAGTAGGTATATTACATAATAAAGGGCCTTTACACACGTTAGAAGGTGTCTATTTGAGGAAATCATTTTCGTATCCTTTACAATACATTCCTGGACTTATTTTATTTCGTGGAATGTTAAAAAGAAATGTTTATATTATAGAAGTAGGACGTTATTACGTCTGTAAATATGTGTTTATTTACCCTGTATTTTTAGTGATCATTTCATACATTCCATCATAAAATTGAACCAGTAATTATTCAGTAATATTAGATGAAGAATTCCTTTGTTGGTGGTAACTTGTCGTTGGCTTCAATGCATGAAAGATGTTAAAGAAGTGAGAAACATTATCAAGCACATTTTATTCATTATTATTATAATATTTTATATTCTCAGCAAACAGTTTTATTTAACTTACCTGTTTAAATGTATTACCTGTACTGCTGAATTCTAACGCTATGCGCTATATGCTCACATTATCTCCCCTGCGTAAGACCTCTGTGTAAGCGACGTCTCGCTCCGATGACGTTGAATAGACTTTATATTCATGTATATAATACCGACGTGAAACCTGTTTTGAAATCTATTTTTAGTCTTCGTTCTGGTACTAAAATGTCTGTGTGGTTTGTAAACAATGCTAGGGACGCATTATCTTAAACAACTTGCTGTTCATATTGTGTAAAAATAGAGCGAGGAAAGTGATCGTAGAGGTGTCATGTGGGACGGGAGGGAAACATCATATAAACGTTTATATATATTGGTAGTGACGTGCTTCTATCATCAAGGTGAGTACAAACAGGAAGTATTGTGTTATGTTTATTGTCGTTTTAATCTTGGGACTTTCCTAAAGTTGTAAAACATTTCGTTCGGTTGCTTTACATCAATTTACCATGGATATTTTAAAATCAAGCTAAACAGGAATTTCCCAGGAGTAGACATTGAGTTGTGTAGCTGCTGGCTCCGGTAAAATTATACTTCCGGGGTCATCGTATTGTTATTTTATAGTATATAATTTTCTTGAGCAGTTCCATTAAAATTAATGAGTTTTGTTAACTGAAGTTATATATTGTACTGTGTAAATGTCCTCAAAACCCATACATTTATTGAAAAATAAACTGATTAGTTGATGAAAGTGTGTTATCATTTCTTTCAGGCATCAACTCAACTATATGCACTGATAAAGCTAATTCGGACGGTTTCACTAACGGTATGATACTCCACCAATATATGTCAATTAGGCCATGTTTTTTTTGTTTAAAGTGTGGTATGCTATTTGCGTGCTCATTCTACACGAACTATATGAAGTTTCAAATTGATAGATACTTTTGATAATTTAATTGTTAAAAAGATAGCGTAGTAAACACATTATGTTTCTATGATAACAGATTACCGATAAGAAGTACAAGAACACAACCATTTCTAAGAGATAACACACTAGGTTTTACTTTACGTTGTTTTAAAACGAAGTAACGTTAGCTCAGTACTTACGACGTTAAAAACAACGAGATATAATCACAAAACATTAAAGGATGCATCACAGATAATATAGGGTAAAACATTAAAAACGCCAAACGTGAAGCTGCTCGCATTTGCTGTGAATTCGGTGTGTGCTATTGCACACCGTCACAACATGTAG
>NW_018483448.1:0-2326 GCF_002113885.1 Mizuhopecten yessoensis
TTTTTTGTACTTCAAAAATAGTTGTTTAAATATTTTAATATATTTAACCCCAATGACCCTGAAAGTGTATCGGGGTCATTCATATGATTACACTTGCTAGCCCTTTATCCGAGCATCCTATTGACCAAATATTATCTCCCTAGGCCTACTGGTAAGAAGAACTCGACTACCTTCGGGCCAGGTGAGCTAAAAAGAATGAAGTATTAACTCAATGTTAGTATTCATATTTGCGTCATACCTTCGTATTAGATGGCACTTGGTCTGTGTGCATGTGGACATATTCATGTCACTCGGAGAAAGTCCATGCGGAGGATGTTCATAGGTGTAATCCTACACAAATGTGTGCTATTGACTAAACAGTACCACACTACATATCATATATCTAATCCTTAATATTTCAAAAAATGCTTTACTTATATTAATATCAGTTACATAGTTTTACATGTGGTCTTGTGGCATAGTTTAAACTTGAAATATAGTTAAGTGTTAATTCTAAGGTTTTATTTTAATTTTATTAAGCGTCTACTCCTGTAAGTGTTTGATTCTTTTTGTATTCTCCATAACATGTAAGTTTTATAATGTTGTAAAATTTGTTTTACTTTGTTAACAAAACGTTAGAAGACTGAAAGTTGAATTTTTAGTAATAGCTTTTTTATGTAAAAGTAAAATGTTTGAATATAAACTATTTTCATGCATTTATTGTATATCTGCAGTAGCTGATATTGATCAAATATCTTGGTACATCTATTGGTTTTGTCTTTTTGTTGAGATATTTTAGAAAGTAAGAACCAATGTAATATGTGGTATTTTATTTATGCATAGAATCCTGAGTCGACTAAAGTATTCATTTAACCATTTAAGAAGAAATTGAAACTTACAGGAGCTAGATGCTTATTATAATAATAAAACAATTAGAACTAAAACTTGACTGCATATTTAAATTTAACCCTGCTACAATTATATAGGATGAGAAATGTCTTAAATTGCGTAACACAAACATATCTTCAAACTTCAATACATACTCATACTCAAACCTTAATAGCCTACATGCGAGTGAAGTCCTGCACGTCGTAAACACTCTCCTAACGCTGAACTCGTGGCGAACATCGTGAATGTTAAACAAATACTGCGTCTACTCCAATGGGTCAGTTTTCAGAAATACAAACACAACTCAGATTGTTGACTTGTGTTACTCTTTGTTACAATCTACAACAAGAGTTTCGATTGGTTCAGAAATATGCGTCGTTTAAAGAAATACTAGCGTTACGGTTAGCCTTCATTTTTGATAGGAGTTAGGTGTGGGCGTTGCTTAACAATGACATGTGATAAAGCGCCTGCATTCTAATCATTTTTAGATAATTTACTATTAAAATTGTACCAACTTCTTATAAACTTGATCTGAATATTATTGTAAACCAATTTCCCAAAACAATGTGGTAATTTTTATCAGGGTTTTACTTCATCATTGCTAGGTACACAATATCATTTAGTGTTTTCGTGTGTTTTTATCTTGTACATATTTTCTTTGATCATATTTAAGTTTTATCAATTTCAAATTCGAATTACAGTTTATTGAGACTTCGGTTTGCTATGAAGAAGATAATTTTTGATAAATTCGAATCTAAGACATTACAATATATACATGTAGTTTTGACTGTAGTCAAGCTGCATAAATTTGAGCTGACCTAAAATAACTTGTTTGGAGCATAGGAAGATAAGCAATAACCATAGAAAATGGTCACCTTATAGTTGAAACAAACGTAATGTCCCGAAGCAGGTATGCCTTACTTGGTACTTGTACGTGTTGCATTCGGTGTAAATAAACATAATAATAACTTAACTTATTGTAGGCGAGACAATATTCTTATTTGGAGCATAGGAAGATAAAAAAGTCACCTTAGTTATAGTTGAATCAAACGTGATGTCCCGAAGCAGGTATGCCTTACTTGATACGTACGTCGACGGTAGCCTGAACGCTCATCGTTACAGAGAGCAGATCTTGATACCACCTGTTGTTCCATTCATGACAGCACTCTTAGCAAGATGATGCACGTGCTCAAGTCGCACGCGTCAACATCGGTTTTCTTTGTCAACAAAGCAATAATATGCTTGATTGGCTATCGCTTTCCCTAGATCTCAATCCCATTGAGCACTTCTGTGATCAGTTGGACAGAAGGGCGAAAAATCGAAGACAGCAGCCTCAAGTGTTGGACCATTTGAAGACAGCCTTACACGAAAAGTGGCGAAGGATCCGTGTGAGGGGGTCTATAAACCAATTCATCACTTCCATGCACCGTCGTTGTCAGGCTGGGGTCAACATTTATAT
>NW_018483449.1:0-2327 GCF_002113885.1 Mizuhopecten yessoensis
TTGAACTGGAGGAGTTCAAATGTGTCTTCAGGGGTGAATGAGTTAAGGAAGATGGCGACTCTCAAAATATCCACCAAAACACTGACAGCTTTCTTGGTGCTACAATAGATCCATTGTTCCATTGTTATAGAATGGTTTGCTGGCCTGGGTGTTGTAAAATACATCTGTATTGTTCCAGGTAGAGAGGATGCTGTATCACCAACACAATGCAAGCAGTACAGGAAGATGCCTAAATCTGTTCAGCATGTTGGGCATGACTTATAGCCATCCTTGCAGTATGTCTAGTTGATGTACTACAAGGGAGAAGAACCATAGGTTATACATTATATGCATATTCTACATGTATTTACACAGGCTGAAGATCAGCACATAACTACCAAAATAAAAGTACAGATGTACGGAGACTGAAAACGACAAAAATTGACGAGCTATCAAAACAGCTTTGTTAATGATGTAGTGAAAGATTCATTGGAAAAAACATGAAATCAGACTTTCCTTTTCACCTGCTGTTGTTCCCTCAGATACTGGAAAAAAGTTGGTTCGGTTTACCTCCCTCACCCATGAAGATGCATTTGAACTGTTCCAATTCAAATGTTGGACTAGTTCATTATGAAATTTCAGGGGTGAATGAATTAATCAAGTTTCATAAGGATAACAGTAATGACACAGCAAAGCTGTATGAACTTTCACTTTATGTTTCACTTTCCAGATAATTCATGTTGTCTTCCTGTTTGTTTTGGTAAAGATCTGCTTTTCACCTCCCAATGCATCTATTTCCATGACCCTTTCAACCTTTAAGTACTAATCATCAAAACTAGAAATGCTACACAATTCAAGCCATAGGCAGTATTGTTTTCTGTCATGAGGCCCTTCATTTTCTCTTTATTTTCTTAAAAGACCACATTATTTGTCCTAAGAATTCTGTAATTCAATTTACAGCCTTAAACAGTAGGTGTATCTAATCTTTTCTTTTCTTCCTAAACGCTAATCACATGACTTTTACAGCCATTTTGTACTCCGTGACCTCTGAAATAATTTAGATGCACATAACCTAACATTACGGCAAACATATAAAGGACTTTGTGTCAAAGGATCATTGTTACGTCTCATAACTCGAATTTAGGATTTCCATACAGATCTGCCTTTATCATTCAGTGTTATTCTTATGCAGATAATTTCAAAATCAAACCTTTCACTCCTATGTAACTTTAGTAGACTCTACCATGTGTTTATGGGGGTGAGTCCTTTATGGTCTACGGTGGTGAAAGGGTTAACATATATAGCTAGATACATCTAAGATTGATGGTGGTGGTTAAATGATTATGGATGTGTTCATGGGAAACCCCCTGACCACGGAAATGATCTGAAGAGTGGCTTATAAACAAAAAGATCGCTGTCCTTTATGCACTATAGTTTTTCTAATATTACAGTAACTTCTCCATTTTGTTTTGAATATAACTGTAGCAGATTTATACAGCCCAGGACACTTCCAATGACCATGTGTAGCTCAGTCGGTTGGAGTAGTAGTATACTCCTCTGAATTCTAGGGTTTGAATGGGGTCAAACCAGTTCCCAATGACTAATATTTTAGTGGGTTGGAACAGTAGTGCTACAATATTAAGGCCAGGGTTGGAGCAGTAGTGCTACAATATTAAGGCCAGGGTTGGAGCAGTTAAGTGCTACAATATTAAGGCCAGGGTTGGAATCTTTGTCTAGCCACACTACCTTGTTATATTCAGAACACTGTTGTTGATTATGTTTTGTTTATTTCATCTTAATTATTTTTCATAAAAATCCTGCAAGTTATGGTTTTCTTTACAGAAACGATTTATCAAAGCTATAGTCATCCGGGGAAAAAAACAGTTCTCAATACTTAGTTAAGAGTTTTTGCCGGTGGAAGGTGGATCCTTGAAGGAGACAAATGCTAGCAACGAGTGAAACTTTGTACAAGTAGGATAATGAATTGGCCTAGCTAATACCTATATTATATACAGAGTTAGGTTGGGGAGTGATAACATTTGATATATGACTGTAATCGCCGATGGTACATTACTCTCACACACAGGTGTCATTGAACTAAGTTAGTGCTGCGCTGCTGCAATTGTGAAATCCATTGAAAAGATTTTTCATTTTTTTTAGCTTCATTATAGTTCTTATTCAAGAAATTGTGAAATATTCTTGTATGTCATAATGTCTATAAGTAGATGTTTTCATTTCAAAATATTTTATTAAAACAATCAGATTTAATAGGAATTGGGCATATTAGAGGTCATTGTTTCTCATCTTAACTCATTTACCCCTGAAATTTCATAATGAACTATTCCAAC
>NW_018483450.1:0-2327 GCF_002113885.1 Mizuhopecten yessoensis
TTACGCAAGTGATTCGTGTCATTCCAGGTACAAGTTTAACAGATAACTTTCTTCATAACAACGAAAATATATTAAATAAAACAAGATCTTTTAATCCATGCAAACACTAAACTGGATAAATTATGTATAACAACGAAAAATAAGGTTAAATCTTTACAAGTAACGGTTACAACGACAATATTAAACTGTATACGACTTTTCTCTAGGCATTGTGTTATAATTAATGTATCACAAAGGGTATATCATTACTCTATTTTCAATTCAAAGGAAAGAAACTTATCGAGCACAATAATTCCTCAATTCTGTTATTTTTTATGGAATTGATTATAACAAACTTCAAATATTTAATTGTATTCAGATGGTAACTTTTAGCTATCAAAATACACATCATATCGGATATAGGATAAGCTGTAGAAAAGGCTTACCATATTGTTCATGGCGAGTTGTAGCACCATTCAAAATTGTTACATGTATCACAGATTCATTTGAGTCTTTACAACTACCACTAACTATGAACATTCTGATTTCACAGATACCTTTTGCAAGGAAAAGCCTCATGGTTGCAACTATCGGCATCCATACAACAGAAACATGTGGGTAGCCTGTGGTGAGGGAGTAATCGCAGACTTAAGGAACTGTCAGTCCGGACTCGTGTTCGTTCAAACGAATTGTGTAGGGAAGTGTTGTCCAGAGGATTCAACGATTAACTGTGAATCACCGTAAGCTTGAAGAAACATTAAAAATAGTGTAATGAACGAACTGGGGGTAATCAAATCACGAAAACAACAAGTAAGAAACACTCCAATGAAGGTCTAAGTTTGGGGAAAATCAAGACTGTATTCTGGTTCTGTTGAGATATAACACGTCATTTGATCTATCAATCGAAATAATTAAAGACCGTATAACCACAATATATTTTCCCATTTTTCATTTTCATGTGACGTATTGATTGTGATTGTTCATAACGCCAATGACCCTGGATTACAACAGAATAATCAAAAGGTACTGCCGGAGATCTCAAGACATAGTAGGCTATCTAAAGTAGAAATGGAAGATCATAATTTACTTTGTGTATGTCGATCATCGAAGAACTGTTATACTTTTTAACAACGTGTGTGATTAAGTAATGCAAAAATCTTTGAACAAGCGAGGGCAAATGATGTATTCCTCAGTTGCCTAACGTTGAAAATTGCTATTACTCACTAACAAGCATGACCTTCTTTGTATATCCATTTCTTCAGTTTGTTTTCATGTTGTTGTTTTTTATATATTGTTTGGACATTTTCGTTTTTTCTATTCTTTGCATCTTATTGTATAACGGAATAGCAACAGCTGTTTTTTAAAAGATGTGACATCTACGGGATGTTGACAGTTACTTAACTGTATATTTTGCTTTAAAACAATTCTGATATATATTAGCGAGTGCATTAAAGTAACTGCCAATTCCAAATTAAAGGGAACAAAAATGTCCAGGTTACTGTTTTTCGTATACACCGTAACATCCCCTTATATGATTTTATTATTTTATTTTTTTTTGAAATCGGGGTCCAATAATTAATTATGGCTTAAGCCTTTGTGTCAGACATTTCAACAAGTACACTATCACATAAATTCCAAAATTATTTCAGTAACAACAACAATCGATTTTAAGATCTCTATCTCAGCAACATGTTGTTCCTGTTATCTTTTATTACATATTTTTGTTCACAAAAAATATGTACTTGATCGGCTATTATACTAGTAATGATATAATATTTTGGTGGAATAACGATTTTCAAAATATATCGATCATACTTTTTTTGTGTAGTACATGCCAAATGAAAGGTTATATCAAAAGTCTAAACACCAGTTTGATTAACAACCGCCAGATCACAACGTCAGGGAAATGCTTTATTTAAGAGTTTCTAGATGTACAGAAACGTATTGTTGTGATTATTCTGCTCTGTATAATATACACTTTTTTGTTTTTATTAAAACCGAGTACAGAAACAAGGTTTTTCTACTAATGTTACCCATTGTTATTGGCACGGATGAACGCAAACTGAAACTATTAATGTGAGAGGAAACGGGAGTACCCAGTAAAACGTAACGTGGACCTAAATGCCTTTCCTTGTTTAATCGGGGAATCAAATCCCTGCCATCTTGGTACATGTAAATGGTGAGAGATCTATCCACAGCGCAAATCGATCACCGATTTATTTTTTCTGTTTGTTGATATTACATTATTTTTACCATACCATTTTAGGATAATGTTTTTCAATAATGTTAAAGCCATTATTATTTACATATTTTGACGTGTTAAATGCGTTGGATGGTATTATCGACAT
>NW_018483451.1:0-2327 GCF_002113885.1 Mizuhopecten yessoensis
TTCGGTCGTAGCTATTTTTATCACCGGCTTTCCCAAAAGATGAAAGTGACCCCATTGGACGTTGACTTCAGGTCATGTCATTATCAAGCACGAACACTTTCGTAAGGAGATATCTATTTTCAGTATCTACTTGATTTACAGATAATCAAAAAAACTTACTTCACAAAATTTCCCTTTAACGATAAATCACAACTGGACCCTATTATACTGGAAGACCTAGCCGGGATTAGATATATAAGCTATCACTCTTATACGTGCAAAACCTCTTGTTAAAATGGGGAAAAAAATCTTACCTTTGAATTCAGATATCTGCATCACACGAAAGTGATTGATTTTTTTCTTTTTCTTTCACACGTTCCTACTGTGAACATATGATTCGATGTTGTACCTTATGAGTCTTAGGAAAGATATTTAAGAATATTACCCCTTGTGTTCATTTTTTTCTGTCATACCCCCAATATTTGAAAAATTATATTCATCTTTTACCAAAACTGCGAATGCACTTGTGCTAGTGCTGGAGAATTCTTTTTCTATAACGTTATAGCCATATCTACTACAGTATTTGCGCTTTCTTTTTCATAACCCGCATGTTGTATCGTGTATATGGTCGGTGTTTGAATTTTGCAATCTCCACATTCCTTTTGGTGAGCTTAGACTTCAGAACGGGTTTCCTCAGTAAAGAAACTTACGCAGAAACATAATGTAAGGCACGTTGAAGTCAACGACGTCATCCACCAAACAGGGCAAGAATTTCGATGTGCAAATGTCTTTCAAAATAAAGTTTAGCCTGGAGGACTAATGTCAGTACTTCCAATTGTTTACATCGGCAGCACGTATAGGTTACAAATAGTCTTAATCTAAATTAAAAAAATTAATAACAAACTTTAATTATTTTCTCCTGAAGTGATCATGTTAATCTAAGATTCCTTAAAAGGATATAGGATAATTTCTCAAACTTTACGGCGTCTGATTATCTAAATAACAAAACATACTTGACATCTGATATTGAGGAGTATAATCAAAAGATGGAAGGAAAACCTATAAAAAATATCGATTGGAAAACAGTTTTCATTTAAAGAATTGCTACTTTTATTAAAGCAGCTGCTTCCAATTCTCCAATGACACTCGGAATTCCCACACATTACAGAATTTAATTGGTTTCTTGGCTCGAAAGCACAGAATAATTTCTAGAACAATGGGCATGCAAGATGAGCTACCAAGAGGGGTTTAAGTGACTAACCGTTTTAAAAGAACCATTAACTACTTCAATAAAAGGTGCATGTTCAATTATTATATCAGTTAAGCAAAACGAGAGCATTATATCACATCTTTTCACTGGGTGAATGTAAAGGTATAGATATCATTGACACACGTCCTGGCTTATAGTGATAAGCCGTTCAAATGGACATAATTCTTTGCGTTTTTCTACGCGATTTTAATATATTAGATTTATTTGGATAGCAAACGTCATTAACAAGAATAAAATAGAAAAAGAAAGGAGCGAATCGGTATTAGATTGCAAATTCCTTTCTGGTATTGATTATTTCAATAAGTTAAAAATATTCATTTTGAGAAAACGCCAATACCATTTGAGACGATACATGAAGCCATTAGAGGCGGTTATATGCTGCCGAAAGGATATTTTTGAAATCGGTCAAATTTCTTTTCTTGATAGAAAATTGATTAAATCACTACAAAAACTGCACATTTTTGCATGGTAATGAAGCTCAACTTCTGCCTATTTCTATTATATTTGGGCAGTTGATATTAGTAGGTATCAAGTTGCACACCGCGAGAGCACGAACAAATCTTTACGAATAGAAATAGTGACATTAATAGTTTCCTCTGCAAACAACCCCGAGCAAAGTACAAAGTTTGCAGCACTTGCCTTTTTTTTAAGGCTTGCGTCGTTGCAACATTAAAAGTTATTTGTGTACACAGCACTGAGATCTGAGAGTTTGTTACAATCGGTATATTTGAATCTATTCTGGTGTGTAGACACTAATATACGACGCTTTAACGGTAAGGATCCTCCCCAATTCGGTATAAACTAGAGGAATGGAAATATCTCGACGTCAACAAATCTACCCCACCTTACTTCCTCGTAGCAAAGTACATATTTCGGTTGGATGTACAAAAATGCTGGTGCCATCTTTTCGCATGCTTTTATCTACATATCTACTTTAATAGATTCGCTAGTCCGGCAGAAGTTATGACACCATTTGGACACCTTTAATCTGCATCTTACTAAAAGGTTGCACATATGCATGATTTAGTTGCACCTTCCGACATTCACCTGATAACTATCTAACCTCAGAGATCATAGG
>NW_018483452.1:0-2328 GCF_002113885.1 Mizuhopecten yessoensis
TCATACTATATACACTGACATGAGCCTGTATGAAATACCTTAAAGTCATTTTGTAAAAAGAAATATGATAAGAGCTCAGTGTATATACACCTGTGCCTGCTCCAGTTATTGACCTAACATGCAGTTACATTATCACTTTAAACTTCGCACTGTAACAGTTACGCCGTGCCCTAATTCATCATACATGTTCCTAGAACATAAGCAGAAGTAATGCAAGCAAATAATGCAAAGTGCATAACAAAACGTATTTAATATGACAAATGTATAAATAATATCCAAAGCTCATAGGTCATGGTCTGTCAATTCAACAGATATCAGATCAGTTCACAAGCACATGCACGTCTCAATGTTAAAGTGAAAGTCAAGCTGACACGTCATGCTATCTACGACGTTTACCTGTGTGCCTTTCCCAGAACCGGGAGGTCCAAGAAGGACGGCATTTACACCAGTCTTTCCACTCTCTGTAGCAACTGGTACTGGTGGCATCTTGTTTCCTTTTATGAGTGAATTTACTAGCTACCGCACAGTCTATCCAATACCGGCTCTTAAACGTGTTTTCCGCTTTACTGCGCAAGCGTTATACAGAAACTTCCGGTTTTGTATTTCCGGTAAAATGAAAACAAACCACCTGCTGCCGTTTTTAGTTGTTTTGTGCAGTTTTTATGGAAGTCAGATGATCATTTGATAAACTTTGGTTATTTTAACAATTGTTCCACGATATCTTTTACTATTTAAAGCTTAATCGTGTTAACATTACGAACCAAACTAAAAGTCACGTGATAAGACTGGGAAACATGGCGGAAGGGGAGTGTTCCCACTGCTTGTCAAATCACTCGAATTGATTATTTTGGTCTTACGCTTTTCCTGACTTAAAATACAAAGATGCATTTCTCAATACCAGAGACCCAGGAACAACAGGATGCTAATGGCACGAGCTACACGGTAAAAACACTGTTGGACACATATAGAAAACTTTTTATGTCAAAGATCAGCTGTGACAGACTAATTTTCATTTTATTTACACATGCATGCAGATCCTACTAGGTAACTGCGCATAATACCAATGTCGCTTTAAATTATTTTGTTATGACTTTGTTAACATGAGTGCAGAGTGTATATATTTGTAACATCATAGACAATAACGTCTAATTGCACATGCAAACAAATGACATTCGATGTAACAGGAAAGAGATTCACAATCTGCCGCTTTACCGATTGAACGAAAGGGAAATTCCCTCTAGTGTGAAACACGAAGTCTCACTGGAATTTGAACCCAGGTCCTCCCGAACTCTAGTCAGACAATCTACCAATTAACCTAACATCATGGTCGTCAATGTTTGACCCAGTCAAGTTCCGCTGCTAAATCTTAGCTTTAGTTGTGGCCTTCAGCTTTACATTTATTAATCGGTTATTAAGTTTGGTAATTAAGAAATAAATGGCAATCCAAAATCTCGTTATGGAGAAACTGGTGGAAGCGTTATAAAAAAACTTAATTTATTTTACAACAGTTATGAAAAAAGTAAAAGTGTTCTTGGATGGATTCATATGGGGCGTCACTAGTTTAGTTGTTTGGGTGTTTATAATGGCCAACTGGATTTGAATCATATTTTCGATATCATATTTGCCACAAATACAAATGTTTTGTTTGTTGGTTATATATAAATTTTGAATAACTTTTGTTTTAATGACCTAGAATTGTATTTCAGACATTCAACATTCATATCAATGGAATGTTCCACTGTTCTGTTCGCTACAGCGTGCTCCACACATTTCATGAGCAAGTGAGTACCATGTTTTTACCTTTTTACCTGTTTTTGCCTTTTTACCATGTTTTTACCTTTTTACCATGTTTTAATCTTTTTACCACTGATAGGCCCTGACTTGGGTATTGCCACCATCCTCACCCCATCTCTTCTTTAATTTTTATTTTCTGGTGAATAATTGAGTTATTAGCAAATTGAACTCAGCCTCCCATCCCCAAATAAATAATATAATGTTGTTGTCTTGGCTTAAGTTCTGCCGATGAAAGGGTAGGAAATGGAAAGCTTAAGCAGTATATATACATGTAAAGATGGCCTTTTTTTTTTACATCCCATTCAGTTAAAAACAAAAAACAAATCTGGCACGCCTAAAATCTGAAATTTTGAGGTACAAACTAATAATTGCAAATTACCAGTAGTGTATTTCTCACCACCAGGCGCCAACAGAGTATACCAATAGAGAACAGTAATTAGTTTATTTAATTTTTTGAAGACAGTATAGAAATCTGTGTACTTTTATTTTCCCTTTTTTAGGTCACCTGAGCTTTAGCTCAAGTGACCTATTGCT
>NW_018483453.1:0-2328 GCF_002113885.1 Mizuhopecten yessoensis
CAAAATATCTTGTATCTTAAAGTTTTTGGATTATTATCAACACTGATGTATTGTCCTCCAGATATCAACTCACCACCTACACAAAAAGCTGCTTCGGTACCTAGTCGCTGATCAACCAAGGTAAAGTAAAGATACTGATATCTGGAACTTAAGCATGTTGTTTTAATATGTGTTCAACTAAAACAATAGCAATTGTATGATTGCATTAACCAGAAGAAAAAAAAGAAAAAAAAAGAAAAAAAATATTCTTGGGGCACATAGCACACGTATGTTGAGTAACAGAGATTTTTTTTTAGATACAACTAATGGTGCAGATGAATTATTTGTTTGTCTGCATTCAATGTAACCAGGTTCTGTATTTACTAGAGTATCAAGATTTGTTAACTGGAATGTTATAAAGGGTTTAAAGGTGATAACTTTAAAAAGAACATTTTTTTACCAAAAAGAAATGTGCAGCGTCATATGATATTCAATTGAAATTGTTTTCAGACACCTCCAGCTGGGTGAGTCGGAGTGTTACCAGTTACAGAAGGAGAGTCTACGTGTCGTCAAAGTTTGTTTACTGTATGGCCTGGCCTCTGAAACCTTCATGTAAGTACTGGCCATACAAGCCAATAAGATGAACCAACTTATTGCTTTTTGATATGCTTGTGATTGATGTGTGTGTTTATCAGATATAATGATCTGTTATTGGCCGAGTTAGCTGGCGTGAACCCTGATAAACACATGTTTCTACGTTTCTTATCACGGCAATTAGTGAGTTCTGCATTGTTGTATATTTCTGTCAAGGGGTCCCTCGATTTCCATGCAAATTCTTTGAAACTTGGTAGGGCTTAACACTGAACACTGTCAGATCCAGAAGTGCTTGTGTATCAAATATTGATCCGACATTATATATTGATTTTGCCATCGCTTCCTGCATAATCAATTTATCCAAAAACAACTTTCTGTGTTTCAACAAGAATTGCACAATTATTTTTTCTTGTTTTGTTTTATAACTATTATATACCCCTGCCATACGTCTGTTTAGTATGGGAAAGATAAAGGTTTTTTTCATTTTGGTCAGGCCAACTTAATCATATTAATTCCTATTCCACTTGCTTGTTAATGGATAAGTGGTCTTCAGATGTATTACTTTGTCCATATACTTTCAGCGACTTGTTTCCAACATTTGTGAAACAGCTTCAGCAGCTCCAGAGGGATGTTACTGATGATTCGGTCAGTTCTCATAAGATGGAGCTGTACGTCGAGCTTGTAGGTGTCTTGGAGGGGGCAGTTCACTTAGCCGGAACAGCTGTAACAGCCAATCAGAAAGCGGCATTTGTTAGGAGGTATTTATTCTGATGTGACATACGTAACTGAAACCTCTGCAAACTTTTATATGGTTGAACTTTGGTTTGCTATATTCTACCTCATATCTGACCTTAAACTTTTGACTGAGATGATATTGGTAAGAATATTGTTTTTCTACATTATGTGATGTTATTTGTAAATAGATGTACAGAATGAATAACAAAAAATATGTTTTTACTCTAAATATAGTACTCATTTTTAAAAATAAGATTCTTGAGATTTGTTTGAACAACACAGCAGTTAGGGTCAAGTGAGACTAAAATAAATGTTCAGGCTGTTGTGCTTCTTGTAATCACCACAGACAGAAAAAGGTCTGATCTTAGAGTACTTTTTATAGTTGGACCATTCAAAACACTCAAAAACAGTCCATAACAAAATATAAGGAGGCTTGGAAAACTACTTGTCACTTACACAAATACGATATGATGTGATACTTCCTTTGTTTTGTCTCAGACTTTAACCACTTTAATCTCAATTCCAGTGAAGACGGTATGTCCTCCGAGGCTGCTAAGACTGAGGTGGCTGCCATGCCGACCCTGAATTGGGGTCATGTGGCTGACCTTCTACATCCCTTGATGTGTGTTCTACAGACACATTTGACCGAGATTAAGGACACCTATCAAATACAGGTCAGTAGTATGTAATTAAATGAAAGTCTGTGCAGATGTGTAAATAAAATGATTACATAACAATGATTTCATTACAACACATTGCAAATGTTATGTCTCCGTAATAGTTTCGAGATGAAACCTGCTTTTCAGGTCAAAGAATAGACTTGCTGTATCTCACTCTATGTTATCCTAAACGGCGACTTAATGTTGAACCCTCTGCTGAGTTGGGGATTTTCTATTGTGTCTGTGGCTTAAGGGACATTGCAGAAATCCAAATTAATCTGCTGCCCCGTTTGCAACTCTTTGGATCTATGACGTTTTGTTTTCCACTTCTCCCTAGGCACCCTTTGATGTTTTCCACTTC
>NW_018483454.1:0-2329 GCF_002113885.1 Mizuhopecten yessoensis
ATGCTATTTATTTACCATACCTATCTAATTATCAGGTGCGACTCTGACAGGTGTACGTAATTCACCTTGTCAGCACGCGCTAGTCAGGCAGGTAAATGGTTAGACCTGATGTGTAGGCGTCTGTGAAAAAATAGTAAGAATTTATGTTTTACGAGACATATCTAATAGGCATATTTAAAACCGTCACATCTATTAAGTTTTTAATCGGAGGAGAATTATCAACAGATAAAGAACGCATCTGACCCGTTAGATGGATAGGAGTGACTTTTGAATAGTTATCAAATCTATTGAAATTTGTAATAGTCGGCACGAGCCTCTCATCTCGTTTTCTACCTGTTCAACGGGTATATTACAGGTAAAATTACCTACCGTCGGTCACACGCGAGTAGCACGAGATACAATCTTGTACAAATATACAACGTAGATACACCACGTGGATCGTTCCACACGAGCGATTTCCTTCCAATGTCGGAACATCTGTCGCCAATATAAGGTCTACAGGTAAAATCTGCACAGGTAAGCTTTAATTAAATGTTTCATCCAGCGAATTGCTGAACAATATAACTTGCAGGGACATTTAGAGATTATTATCAAATATCTCCTTTAATAACGAACTACTTTTATCATTTTCTAATAACATGAGTTATAATAAACATATTTCAATATTCAACAAAATCTTGAATAATTCACGAACTTGATTACTATATAATAATTATCCCGAGAACACAAGGTTTCACTTAGATCCATCCTATGGAAGTTTAAACAATCCACAATAATTATCTCATCAGTGAGTTTTTTTTTTTATTATCACGTCAAAATCCGAAAAGTATAACTCTAGTCTCAATGACCAGTAATGGTATAAAAATGCCAATTCGGGAACACGAAATAAAATGAATGGACACGTCAAAAGTCTGAGTCAAATTAAAAATAATCTGTGATAGAAAATATCGATTAATGCAGGTGTGAATTTTGACAGTATTGGCATTTTAAAATTTATTTCGTTCAAGTTGAGCGATTTTTTTGCCTCCGTTACAGCTAGGAAAAGAGTATTGATTCCGTGTCACGAAATGACAGCCCTATAACGTCTGTGTTCAACAATATCCAAATACGAATTTTAGCAAACCCTAATTATAAAATAGTGCAAGAGTGTCTTTTCCTAGTCATATTTTACAATCGTTAAATAACTAATAAGAAAACAAACGTGTTGTTTTAACTACACTCCGGTATTACGTGAAGGTATGGGGGTATACCTTATGTCATAAAATGAGATTGTTGACGACCTGTCGCCGATTTTGTTAAAGTTTTCCCTTAGTTGTCACTGTGACTCGAGAGAGTATTACCTCTGATGCTATAACGAACCATATAAAAGAGGGGAAACATTTAATACTTCAGTAGTCCAGAATGGATTCTTATTTTTTAATTTGTTGTTGGTTCAGAAATAAAGTGTAGGTCATCAAATACAACTAAAATGCTTTGTGTCCCGTTTTAAATTGTTTTGAGTGCCATGCTCCTTAAATTTCAGTGATAAACTTTACATATATGAAATGCTCATTCTTTACATTGGTAGCGCCATATAGAGACCCCATTTTTGACAGCACTCCATATTTACCTCCGGGTTTTCTTGCCACTTCCTGCAGTGTGGCAACAGCTGTGACGCTGTTATATTTTTAGGAATTCATATGAACAACCCGGACGTTTATCACACACGGAAAAAAATATTTTCAAGGCTAGGTCACATTCCCGATCATCACAAGGTATTACATTACGTATTCCATAAGTAGTGTGTCTGACATGCGGCATGTTGCACGAGCATACAGTATGCAAATGCGAGTCACCGCTGCCCAAACGACTCTCTCTCTCTCCCTCTAGCCTCCGCCCTCTTTACCCACTTTGAGGTGGACGTTTAAACTCATTATTTGCTGAAACTTACTTTTATAAATATGCATTGTTGCACATATCACTTGTTTAAAATAACCTAGCTCGCTATTTCGTGAAATTATCATAGAGCAAAATCGTCCCATTTCTAAGTTTCTTAACATTACGGATTAAATACATACAGACAACTAACGTTTCGTTTCGATTGTTTGTAAGAATGAACCATTATACCAGTGTGTCTGGCCATTGTGTGTGGTTCCTGATCGTGTTACTTGAGTATGTCCTTCATTTCATGAAAAAGACTTGCTCATTAATTCGTGGTACATGTGCCTATGTACACCCACTCTCTTCCAATACCCGATCCCTTACATGTGGTAACATGTCTTTGTTGTAAATATTGGACATTTTGCTGTCGACCACTTGTTAGAAGAGTCTTTGACTCAAAGTGTTATCG
>NW_018483455.1:0-2329 GCF_002113885.1 Mizuhopecten yessoensis
ACCGTGATGTAATACATGTATGACCTTATATCGTGATGTAATATGGTCTTATACCGTGATGTAATATGACCCTTTACCGTGATGTAATATGATCCTATACCTTGACGTAATATGGTCCTATATCGTGATGTAATATGACCCTATATCGTGATGTAATATGACCCTATAACGTGATGTAATATGACCCTGTACCGTGATGTAAAATGACCCTGTACCGTGATGTAAAATTTCCACATACCGTGATGTAATATGATCCTGCACTGGATTGTAATATTAACATGTACATATATATATACCAGGACAAAATATGACCCTATACCGGTATGCTGATGTTACATGTAGTTCTATTTTGTGCATAACGTATTCGGCAACTTTCAAACCAATACATGGCACGGTAATCGAATTATTTTGATTTACTTACAAATTGAAACAGTTTTATATGCATACTACGTTTAGACGTTTTATGTTAATACAACGCAAATTATAATTGATGAATCCTTGTTTTTGTTTGCATCTGCCGATGTCAATATAGATGGATAAGTGTATTGTAATTGTACATTGGAATACTGGTTGAATTATTTAAACAAACTGCTTCCACAGAATACAAACAAACCAGATGTTCACACTGTATCGATGACCAAGTCACAAGTATAAGACGAATAACTCGTCTAGAAACGAAAACATGGGCCACCAACTTCAACACGTCGTAGCATCGACAGATTTGCCGAATCTGGTAATGCTATTTTTCGACAAATCAGAAAGCTTGTTTCAAGCTGTGTTTGACCCGGGATATAAAGACACGTCTTCTAGACCTACATGTATATTAACTTTGAAATGTCATCACGTGGATATTTCTTTCGATGTAGAATTTATCAACAAAGACAGAACATACAGGCCCAAACAAATCACGTGTTCATACTGAACAAAGACAAAACATGCACGACCCAAACAAATCACGTGTTCATATTAAACAAACACAAAACCACAGGCCCAAACAAATCACATGTTCATACTAAACAAAGACAAAACAAACAGGCCCAAACAAATCACGTGTACAGACCCAAACAAATCCCATGTTCATACTGAACAAAGACAAAACATGCACGGCCCAAACAAATCTTCGAAGACCAAGCATTCACGCCTAAACAAACTATAACGAAGACCAAGCATACAAGCCTAAACAAACTATAACGAAGACCAAGCACACAAGTCCAAACAAACTTTAACGAAGACCAAGCATACAAGCCTAAACAAACCACATCAGCAAATACATAAGCATGATGGCAATGCAAATTGAAACAGACGAATATATTAGAGAGGGTAATCATTTGAAGTTGTATACATACAGAAGTGTATTTCCGATACTGTCCAATAAATCATCCGAATATCACGTTGATGTGCCGTATGGTGTTTATTGTGGAACAGAACAGCTTTATCTAAACAAAAGAACAACTGTCCCTGCACCGTGTCATATTTAACAGTTATCTGATCAAAAAGGTTTACATAGTATTTTCCAAAAAGATCATTATGGTTAAAATCTATAAAACGCAGTCATTCAATACTGCTAAACTATGAAATCTGAGTGATCTAAAACCTCGTACCTTTTAAGTACGAGTCGGGTGAAAATTTGGTCTAATCTATCCCGGAGACTAGTTACGTTACTGATGCTCCCGTGCCTACCAGGTTCACGGCCTTTAACGGTTCGGCGTTGGAAGCATTTTTCTCACTACCTGTGACGTTGTATACTAGATATCACATTTGTCGTTTCCCATCTGTTGTCTATGTACATGCACATATTAATGACAGATTGTATTGATAACATACATATAATGTTTAAATATACTCGAATTTTAAATCGATATTTTGTTTTTAAAATTATATCAGGTTACATGTAACATGAAATATTGATAACAAAACTGTTAAATGCTTTATATTGGGGCATTATTACCATATTGAGGATACATCAGATCGTGAAGGGACATAAATGAGTACATGTATATCATCATCATGTATTCCTACATCATTATCTGTTAAATCCATATGATAACAGCCATTTAATTCAAAAGAATTGAAATATATTCAGTGTTTCACATTATACATTGTATAACAAGTGACAAGGACGTGGCCGGAAGTACATCCTGGAAACTTAACGTAACATTTATCCAGAATTCCAAAATTAAAAGTTCTTAACATATCATGTAAATATTTTATATCATTAATCATGGTTCCAAATATTTATTATGAAAGCCATTTTATATGATTTCATACATGATTGACAGTACTCCTGATAGACTTTGTCGAGGTTCTTGACAGATGTTGTGATGTGATG
>NW_018483456.1:0-2330 GCF_002113885.1 Mizuhopecten yessoensis
GTATTACACACTTGATGTGGGCTCCAACATCTGGTGATTATTACAAACTTGATATCGGCTCCTACATTTGGTGACGGGTCAATGTCCCACTGCACTGAGTTTTTTTCCATTTCAGGTAGTAACCTACCCTTAACTTTTGTTTGGATATAACTGTAGTACAGTTCGACCTAGACACGCCGGATGACTAGGTAGCCTAGTCAGTATTGAGCGATAGTATAACAATCTGAAGTTTGGGGTTCGAAACCTGGTCTAGCACTTCTGAACTTTTACACTCAGGACACCAGTTGATTATGTTTGTTCATTTCATCTTTATAATTTCTCATAAAAGTCCTGCAAGGTATGGTTTGCTTTTCAGAAATAGTGTATCGAAGCTATAGTCATGCCGGAAAAATGGCAGTTCCCAAACCATGTACAATTTTAGGCAGCGTTTTGGGGGTCCTTTTAAGTTGAATGGTAAACATATATATGGCGTCCACTCAATCACGTGGAAGGAAACTTCAAAAACGCTGATTGGTAATTCAATTTCTGAATTATGTAAAGGACCTCTATCTGCATAATATCTCGTTAGTCCCTGTGTCTGGCCAATGTTCATGTCGCCGAGAACACAATTTTAGTTAATATAATATCATTTGAACCCTTTTTGACATGGGTCGTTCAAGGTTATCGCACGGTACATTACAAATAATAATGTTGAAATAAATTAAATGTTAAATAAATTGAATGTTGAGTTAAATGAAAACATGTTCTAAATTGTGAAATTTGTTTACGTATAACTAACTTTATCGCCGCATTTGATTTAAAATATTACTCTAGAGGTACAACGGCACCCACGTATGATGCTGAAACATCTACACTTAACATGCAGTTCGTTAACCTTGGTGCGTAGAGAGTGTGACATGGTATTTGCAAGACCTCTGTGTTATAGTGGCTAAAAGACTGGGTCTACAAAACATGAACTCTAGGCTTGTGGTGTCCTGAAGGCCCTATTATTCACTAGCGAGGACATCAATTCACAGCTTACTAAGATTATGAAGCTCATCCTTCCATACAATGATTCAAACTAAGCTTAATGCAACTAAGGTTTCCCTAAGACGTGCGTCAAAATTGAAAAATAATTACATTTATGTAGTTAAACAAAGGAGAGGGGATTGCATATAACTGGAATTGAAGTGACATCGGAACAAACCAAAAGACAGCAAGAACCTTTATAAATAGGCTCAAAAAAATGATAAAAAAAAATGAAAGAATAAATATGACGTTGTTGCTTCTGAGTATCATATGCGCACCAAGGAGTTATCAAACGATACACGACTTTCTAAATTTTAAATAAATCGAGTCTTTTGTAATTTAAAATGCTTATGTTATTTAGTTGATTTGCTTTAATTTAAAACGCAATATTATCTGAACATATTATGTTGATTTAAAGAAAATGACTCAACCTACTTACAAATAGCGGGAAGACACAAATCCTTATCGATGATACGTAAGTAACGAAGACTTCTGGGTCAGTGCTTGTGTAGATCCAATATGTCCTATATGATTAGAAGCGTGCCAAGTGTAATTGAATAGCCGCCAAGTGACTATGTCCTAATACTTCTAGGAAAGTGGATTGGCGTTGACGGACATCGGTCAGATCATACGTCGGAGATGAGTGACCATCTTCACTATAAAACACGCACACGGCTATTAAAAGGACATCACAATGACCTGATTTGTTTAAACGAGATTTCCGTTTCTATCCTAATTAAGGATATCTTGACAGTGTACTTAATTAAAACGTCCGTGTACTTTACAGGACACGTGATCCAATACACACCCTTCTAAACTATCTGGCATCATATTCATTTTGTTTGATTCTATATTTTGTATTCTTTCTTTTAAAATTAGTTTCAAGAAAATTGTTCACCAAATAGCAGGCCATTCAACATATAACATATAAAATATGTTATAAAAATATGATGGATTAAAATGAAAAACAAAGGGCACTTAGAAATTAGTTGCTGCTCCAGTACAAGATCTGCTAATTATGCAATTAGGACTTTGAGGTGTTATCTACATATTTGACTAAATGCATAATAACTCATATAGTCTAATACATGTAGTGACCAGGTTATGCTTATATCACTATACGTAACTGCATACATATAAAAAGATATTGTCTGCATTAAGTTTTCATAAAATGCAAATGAAGAAATCCCTAGCAGCATGATGAATGAACAATTTGGAAAGCTCAGAATTTGTCGTAAACATTAACATCATTTCTTGGTGCTTTAAAGTATGAAGTCGTCGCGTGGCGTTTGAGTGTTACCCTGGGCAGGTTCGTGGTAAGA
>NW_018483457.1:0-2330 GCF_002113885.1 Mizuhopecten yessoensis
CGAGGGTGTCGTCAATGAAATAGAAGACGCTTACTCTTCCGGAATACCATCCTTGCAATTTTGCAATGATCTACATTTAAATGTTTCCTTTGTTTATATTATGTCATAGTTTAATAGATTTGGCGTTCATTTTATGTTTTGTTGGCACTTTATTTTGGTATATTTCTTGTTTTTTCTTCACCAATAAATATAACAGGTCATCAAAAAAGTGTTGGTCCGCAAGTTTGTAAGTATTTCGGTCAGCAATGGTATCGTTGATCTGGTTGTTACTGTGAAACGCCACAAATTCTATCTAGAAAATATTGATTACGAACAGGCTCTTTAATAATCCTAAAATGAAAATTTCTATGTTGGCTTTTCATTTCACTCCCACCAGTTGTGAGAACTATAGGTTTACACTTCATCCGTTAGTCTATTCTATGCATCGCTTTTTCTGGAGAATATCTCGTAGACTCTTTCATCTATAATTGCTTAAAATCTTTTTTTATCAAGTTGAAGTGTCGCACCTTAAATCGGGTATTGTACCCTACTATGTGCTTTGTGTTGTGTGGCCCATTGTGTACCGTGGATGACTCCGTCTAAGTATTATCTCACCTCATCCACAACTGCCAAAGATTGTATTAGGGTACGTTTTTGGATGGTGGAGTGTTTAGTGCCGAACTGTATACATAGTCGGTAATTGATACCGAAGTTAGTTCAGAGGTGTCGATAATGGTCTCCTGTTGATACTATGTACTGTTTTAATTATCGTTGAAAATTTACAAATCATTTCCTTAAAATGATCGATTTTAAATATACACTAAACAGCATGTAGCTATTACGAACGTGTGTTATGGTATTTTAGAAATATGCTTAGTCAGTTGGTGGAAAGTATTTAATATCCTTATGGAGAAATCTCTCAATTATGCAGGTAAGATTGGTGGGCCTAGATCGCCTCATAAAATAGCAGGTTCATGTTGTGGGTTACCGCAAGAACACTCCTTCCCCTAACGAGCAGAGCACGGTGACATAATGGTAAGAACTAGTGTTAGTAATTAAAAGATAAAAGGCTTTCTCACGAACTTAATACCTTCGATCATTTTAATAAGACATAGTGCATATTTATTCCTTTCTATTCAATGAAGAAGTTCCGTTGATCGTTAAATATGTTCTTGTGTAGGCGGTACGTGGTGCTGTTGGTAATGAAGCTAATTCTCGGAAGCCATGAGAATTGATGAGGAGTAACTATCGGATTAAATGACACAATGTAAATGAAAGATGTGCACTATAACGTAGGCAGTACAACGGGATTTTATTCTTGTTGCTACACTTACCTCCGCCCTGATACATTGATTATTATATATTCTCTATTCCCATTCGTTAAAGGTTAACATATCAGTATTTTGTTGGCATAACCCTTTATCAACCTGAGGTCCTTATATCAGTCCAAGGTCCCTGTTCTGGGGACTTATATCCGGACGAGTGGTGACAAAGGGCATCATATCAATATAATTATACGGGTATAATATTTTTCCATACGAGTTGAAAAATATAAATAAACACCCAAACGTGGAAAATTACAAAATAATGAAACTGACAGCAATTTAACGATTACAATCAATGGAAACGTAGAAAAAAATCTGGACTTCCAAATTCAGGGCCCGTATACATGACCGTTCTCATGTTCAAGAAAAGAGTTTGTGCTTAGTTTCTTGGCCCGGTTATAAATGAATGCGCACAGAATCCATGCTTGAGCATAAGAACAGCTTCGTGAATACGGGCCCGGGTCTATTGATATCGACCCGAAAAGAAGAGAAAAACTGTTTATCAACTAAGCTGGCTATCGCATGAAAATAATAACACCTTGTCACATATGACAGTGGCTATTGCCAGGGACATACATGTGATGATACATCCTTTTATTTGTTTTGTGTGTTATACCACTTATTGTGTTATTATGAATAAAACGGTAATACGTCACTGTATAGACCTAAACAATGGACTTTAAGATACATGTACATAGTGTATGTGTCTCGTTAGGTGATTTGGAGACAAACGCTATGTACAGAGTCTCACCCTCTATCCCGTTCCGTAAAACATTAATGAATCTCGGTTAATGGTCTATCTATCTACATGTTATACTCCACAGAGAGCAAAATGGTCTACATGTAGAATCATTAAAAGTCGTATGTATATTAATCCAGACTCTCTTTGTATTGCGTGAAGGCAAACTGTAAAGCATCTCATTGTTATTTCATTTTTTTCTTATTTATTGATCTGTTAATATTTTTGTATTCATAGTAGAATTTTATTATTTATAATTGTTTCCATATAAATATATATATATATAT
>NW_018483458.1:0-2331 GCF_002113885.1 Mizuhopecten yessoensis
GAAAGGGGCTATCTAGTGGCCCAATTAGCCTTGTACACCATGGTGACGTCATGATTTTTATAATCAGGGGTAGACATTTCCAAATGTGGTATTTTAATCTTACTTCATCTGATACGTAATGTAAAATGTACTGGCTTGTGATTTTCGTAACATTTTTGGCTATATTTAAAAAAAAAAAGTTTTGTATTTCATTCTTTTTCCCTGCTAGGAATTAGTAAAACCAACACACAAACAAACAATCCCCAGGTTTTTTTTCTATTTAGTCTCGTTCAGGGTTGTGAGCAATTTGTAAGAAAAACACAAGGGAAATTCCAGGAATACTTGATACACGAGGTCAAAAATGCCACTTATTTCCTTAAAGCGGTAAATTATGCTCGTTAATGATATTAACATAACCGTCCGAGGGGAGTAACTCTTTCTCAATTAGATTACATAGTGATACCGTATGATACAACTTAAGGCAATTTGCATCTTTAAAGCTACTCTCCTGTCGTAATGGTCCTTATCGAATGCGCCTGTAAAACAACATGGCCGATCGAACATTGTGTTAAACATAAACCAGTCAAAGACGTCTGTCCTGATGGTCAAACATAAAGTCATGTTTGTATGGTCATTTGATATGGGTCAAGTCCAAGTCCATGATATTGATTTTTGTACCAATTATCACACAAAGTACACATTGGAATTACTCTGGCTTTCAGTGAACCTCGATATTATTCTAATGTACTATATGTTATTACCATGCTTTTGCAGTAATAGCGTTAATATTTGAAGTTCAACACTTGTGATAACTGTCTGGATTCATAAATACAAACCTGACAAAGGCTTCAAAAGGCATGTTCTGGCTGGTTTAGTGGCATATAAGAGCGCTACAGGTGTCTGCTTTTGACAACTGGAAGTTTACAAGCCAACTAGGTTTAGTGGAACGGGAACACCCCCTGACATTTGACCACATATACATCTGCCATCACCTATTTAAAACTATTCAATTTTCAATATTTGTAGATTTCATTCAATGTAAAATGTGTCAACAATTGCATATTTTAATTACTCAGAGAAACTGTATTTAACCGGAACAATTTTAGGTAGGGAGTACAATCGTATGACACACTTGCTGAATGGCTGTTTAGTTGTGCGAGTCCTTAAAGTTGTCGTGAAACGCAACCTTACTGAAAGTTTCTACATTTCATGTGAATGCCGGAGTTACATACACGTTTATTTTATCATGAATGATCACGTCATCGCCACAAACAGACAAACAAGTGTATATGTATATGTGGTAATATGGCGACGGTTGACGGGACACAAAGAAACACGGAAGTGAAAGAAAAAGTGTGTTAACTGAAACATTGAAAAAAATTGACAAATCAAAAGGCATCTTCTATTTACCTTTGTATATTTATGTATTAGTGACACATGCACACGCATTCTTTTATTTGGAAATGATGATGTACATTCTTGATTCACAATATCTGACTATTCATTATTTATTTATTTGGACATTTTCATGAATATCAAATATGCTTTTTTCCACAGATGCAATGGTTTTTGGTAAAATTACTATATTTCAAAAATATTCTACAGATGCCAAAAACCATAACAAGACAAAAATCCAATAAATGCGTTGAAGAAATCGCGCTCTGGTCTCTCTCACCTTTCCTTCAGCCCTTCATATTTCCTTCCCATTTATCTCTCCTTTACCACTCTCTCTCTCTCCTCCCACCCCCAACTGCCATTCTCCGTCAACCCTTCTCCTTCCCCTCTAATTTCTAATTCCATCGCCTTTGATTCTCCCATCCCATTTTCCGAAGAAACGTTCCATCATTAGCATGGCCGTCTATTACATTAACCATTGATATGAATAATTTCTTCTTCAGTTCCGAATGAAGAGGCTAACTTGGTTACATCTTTAAAAATACTGCGTCACGTAATTACACGGACCAAATTAAGTTGCCTAAGTGATTTAAAGCTCCATGTTGTCCGTGAGCCACGTGGCCTTTGTCTTGTGCGGAACATTTATCCGACGGTGATATGTGCTCCGGTGTTTCCGTCATGGCTTCAGAAATTATTTCATTCGTAAAAAGAGGAACACTGATAGGGCTTTTGCAATTTAAAATTGACAATGTTATACATTATACGCAAAGCTTTATGACAATGTTAAACATTGTTTTGCTATTCAATTAAAACGACATTAAATATTCCATCATCATCCAGGACTATTTAACTTGTATTCTGTCAACTTGGACAATATCATAACGAAATCAGGACGTCGGATTTTTAGTTTTACGGCCTTTGATATCACATTTCGTCTAAGGCTGATCGGGGATATAT
>NW_018483459.1:0-2331 GCF_002113885.1 Mizuhopecten yessoensis
AGGATTTGTTACAGCATAGCCAAGTAGGGCGGTTTGACCAGCACGCTGTCCCCGAGTCCCGATAGTATCGGACTGGTGGTCCATGTACCGGAGACATAATCCAGTTATCGCGGGGACTATGAGAACATTGTTAGTCAAAAGCGAGAAGATAAATGGATCAGGGTTACGTAGCCAGGGGGGATGCTAGCCGATGGATGACTAGATAAGTCCGCAGATCCTGGAGTGAGAGAGCAAAGACAGACAATCACTATATATTTAGTTTAGTCCTGGTGTAGATGAATTAGAGCTAACAAGATGCAGACGAGATGTTTTGTCTGCGCGTGTGTTGTAAGTGTGATGGGAAGTACACACGTGAATTATGGTTTACGTTACACAAATTAGGTCCAGGCACGTGTTGATATTTACCGTCGGCCCGGTCAATGGACAATCCTGGTAATGTAATCAAAAGCTAAAATTGGTAGGCGGAGGGCTGGGTAAGGTTTAATAAAGGGGCCTGGTGTATCAATATTCAGTTTTCTTTTAGAAAGCAAATATTTTACACTAGATGTGGACTAAAATTTAAAGCTAAAACAAACATGAACTGTAAATTTCAAATTGTTATTTATGCATTGATCTGTGCTGATTGTTCTGAATTTTACATTAGTCAAATTGGCTGTATATGACGACAATGCATGACGCTTCACAAATAAAAGAAAAATGTTGCCGTCTTAGATGTTAAACGTTCCTATATGTATATGGCTACAAAGGATACTGTCCAAAGAGGGTAAAAAAATCAATACTAATCGATAAATTAAAACCTGGTTATAAGCGCTAGGGTGCTGCTCAGAATCTTTTTTAATTCACATTCCCAAGGGCCTTTGATGTGTTTAGATGATATAATATTTCATCTTTTTAATACTTAATTCCAAATAATTGACATGATTTCGTGTGGGGTTAACTGCGTCAGCTAGCATTCATAGACATTTATGCATAATCATGTTCAATACATACTTCATTCTGATATTTTGGTAATCAAAAGTAGCTCAGTGACTAGAAAGTAGAGGTTTAAGACAGACCACAAAGGAAAGTAGAGGGTGTTAAGGATGTCATGTCTATGACAGAACAGAAGGCGCGCAAGTGACAGTTTCCAGCACGTTTTCCTCTTCTTGATCTAAAAACCAGCCCCATAATTATGCTTGTTTGAACATGTTTTCAGCTACTGAAGCAACCTCTAACATAGATATTGTTCTATAAAGGTGTATATACTCCGCCAAGACTTGATATCTTACCCATCAGTGATAATCCACCAATGGCATTCAAGTTATTGAGACAAGAGATAGGGTGATCTAGGTGAGCAGTTGGTGGTATGATATAGCCTTCCGTTTCCGGTACTTTTCAGTTTTATATATTTCTTTTATATTCCATGTTTATGCAGTTAAATAAGAACTTAGAAATAATAGTTGATATAATTATAATGATATACTCGAGGTCAGGTTTGTTTTATGCATCTGCTGATATGTATCTTTTTATATAAACAAATGACGTTTCCTGCATATTGCAGCCACATTTGAGATGTAAAAGAAAGTTTTAGATTTTAGTGTATAATCCCAAAGACTACACTGTTCATTTAGTCGACAAGAGGATTTTTTTTTCTGAAACATTCTTAACAATATAAAGTGGTTAACTCAGAAGTGTAGCCATTGACATTTTGTTTTTTAGTTATTGAGTGGTTTACTTATTGAGTTGACAAAGATGACACCATACGAGATTACGGTGACCTTTATATCCACTGGGTATCTAACAAATATTAATTTTGTCAGTTCTCCTAGCTACAGTAGTACTTGATTACTGTGATACAGAATCATACAGAAGCTACCAATACCACAGGCCACACACTGGGTGTGGTCATCATAAGTGAACACAGTTTTGTTCTTCAATAATTTCCCGTGAAAGACGGGAATTCATCCTTGAAAAGATTAATAGCATCTTCCCCACCTTGGGGAAAAGACAGGGCAGGATATTCACGAATCTTGACCCGATAGTTGAGATTTATCTATCACATAAGGTCGGGAATGTATTTTTCTCCCTAACCAAGTACATGTGTAGTTTCATGAAATTCAAACTTTTATTTCATAATTTCAAGCAAATTGGAGTTATCTTCATTAACCTACTATTGTTGAAGAGACGTCAATGATGTATTATCATGACGTCACGTAATTGTTATGACAGGGGAATCCACCTGTATTATCCCTAGGGTAAGACAGGGGTGTCTTTTTCTATGACAGGAAGTGTGGATATCTCTGTCTAACGGGGGAGAAAACCCTGTGTTCCTCGGGAGAGACAGCCTACACA
>NW_018483460.1:0-2332 GCF_002113885.1 Mizuhopecten yessoensis
CAACTTACGGACAGTAGCATTTCTGAGAATTTCTTCTGAGTAGGCATCATTGGTACTACTTTTCAATGTGATCTTGTAAGTTTCGCCAGAGGTCAAATTTCCAAGGACAAGGTTAAGGTCTTCTACTGTGTCATTGGGATGAGGGATGGTCATTGTTTGAACAAAACTGGACCGGTAGCTCTGGTAGTCAAGTTTGTACTCCTCAATGAATGTGGCACTTCTGTTATACGACCATGACAGTGACAGGGTACTCTCTGTTGTCAAGGACGTGTTGATTAGGAGATCAGTGGGTGCAAGAGGAGCTAGGAAAAGAAATGAATTGAAAAATGTAATCATTTATTCTCACATTTATTACAGGTTCATCAAATGTCAATCTATAGCTAGTATAAGTAATTTCTACCTCATTCTCAAAATCATCTTGTTTTCAAAATTGGAATTCCATATTTTTTTCCCCCATTTCAAAGCCAAAATGGGCTAGTATTGTCTTAGAGTGGCGTGTGAACTTGATACTTACGAATCTGAACAGAAACATTTCTATGAGGACTCATTTCTCCATAGCTGCCAGCGATAACTAACATGTCATAGCGTTCCCCGGGGAACAGCCCTGTCACCTGGAGTTCTGTGTTATTGGACAGTGTCTGGTCCCAACTTGGGTTGGCCCCTGCGATTGTGCCCCTGTACAAAACATAGTAGTGATCCTGAGTGCTCTCTGGATCCGGTGTCCACAGGAGTTTTACATCTCGACCAATCAGGACAGCCATGAGAGTCAGGACAGGCTTCGGCTCTGTTTAAGTAACAGGGTTAAAGATAAAATCATTATATGACGATCTAATATAGAACTGAACATAGCAGCTCAGCTCATTTCTATTCTATATACCTAACCACACAAACCATATAGTCAAACTTTGCTATAATCAAGTTGAATTTTCAAATACTATGTACCTGTTTATATCAAGTTACTTTTTCAATCCCATCTCAGTTATTTGATACACTGTATATAACATATGCTTTTTATCTTCAAGCGATTCAGTCAGGTACAAGTAATCAATTGACAGTAACGTTGACATATTATAGACAGAATGTGATACCATGTAGAAAACAGCACGCTTGATAATTTTGTGTGGTAATAATAGCCAGATGGTCTTTACAGACAGGAATCACTGTATTAGGCTGTAGTTTTATAAATTCTAATATTTACGCAACAAAATATCAAAACTAAACAACTGTGGAATAAAAATAATGGTGCTGGAAAAAAAGTTAAAGTTGTTAATTTTTTTTCATAATATCTAGGTCTTTATTCAATGTTTTGTACCAGTCCAGGTCAAATGTGCATATATTATCTCAAGAAACTTTGATTCACAATCAACTAAATTAATAACAAAATATGAAATAATCAAAGTAATTATAAGTCACCTAAGTATTGTGAGGTTTTACAATAAGCTAGGGAAACACAACTTTGCCCCATTTTTACAAACCAAAAATGCATTTGATCAACCTTTGACCTTTGTTTTGAATTGGATAGGATCACCATGGAAACATGGATGGGACAGGAAGATGAGGTAATGAGCATGCATGACTTCAATGTTATAGCTTATAATCCGACACCAAACACTGATTCATTTTACCAAATCACTTCAGTTTACATCACGTTTTCCTCTACTATAAGCAGAACCACCATCACTCCAAAAAGAACAATAACTCACCTTTCTTTTGAGTTTACAAAAATTCCTTTGTATACAAGGAATAAAATTATTTTTAAAATGTATCCACTGAACTAACATTGGAAACCACATTTCAATTCTCTTATATATAATGGCTGATTTATCTGGGGGGGTTTTCTTCACAATGATGAGTTTCATAAAGCAATTTACAAAAATTCCTTTGTATACAAGGAATAAAATTCAGACATAAAATGAAATAATGAGATAAACTTTTCCATTCTGAATACCTATCTGGTTGTTTGCAGGGCGGGACAAAGGAAGTGAGCACAAACAGCTTTATTTTGCAGGTGTATTAATTTGCACCTAGCTCTAGATCTTTTCTACTAACCATGCAGGCATGAACCAATTACACATTATATAATTATATCATTAAAAAGAAGTGATTTGAAGAAAGAGATGACAAGAGGTCTTTTAAGCTTTGTTAGCTAAAGTAGTACCAATATTTAGATGTTCTGAGTGAACTCACTTGTTGTTTTAGATGCAGACTCCCAGGTACTATAGGCCGATAGGTTGCCGATGGTTTTAATGGTCCGTATAGAGACTTGGTACATGTATCCTGCAGACAAGTTGTACAGTGTTTCACTGTAGTCTAACTGTCCCTCAACATCGGG
>NW_018483461.1:0-2332 GCF_002113885.1 Mizuhopecten yessoensis
TTTATTTATTTATTCAATTTTTTTCGGTCATGTAACCGGGCGTTTCATTTGAAAAACAACAACGATTAAAGCAATAATTTATATTTTCACTTCTTTTACTGTGATTTCAAATATTTGATACAAATAATACGATTAACCAACTTAACTATCAGCATATCGGTTTACATGTAATACCAAGTAATATCTCAAACCAAATGAAGCACACTCCAATGTCTACAATTATGTCCTCTGAAAATCCTGAGTTTATATTTCCGATTCTCAAGAATCGAGGAAAACAGCTTTTAGTGTAAACTTCAATAAATAGTATCTTAAATTGGGCACGACAACATTTAGTGCATGCTTTTTATCATTAAATATGCATCCACTTCGCCTTACGCCCCTTTAAGTTAAAGTTAGTGGGGACACATCGTACTCTATCAACGGTTGTTACGTGTGCGCTGGAAAGTCAGTAGGATGTGACCGGGTGATTCATCAAACGTCACCTGATCATCCATGTTCTTTATGTGAACTTTTACATGTGTCGATTGATTGTCGCTTTTGTTACTACATGCTGTTCGTAGCCCTCCTTTTTGTTTAAACATGTTTGTTAATGTTAGAACTTGTCAGTGTTTTTATTCCCGAATGTTTTCCATCAGAACATTGTTATAGCAAGTTCCGCATGGTTGATGACACATGGCTCTAATTTCTAGTTTTTGTCGTATGTTTCCGCACAAAAATGAGCATTTTCTAGTTTTTGTCGTATGCTTGTTTTTTAATGCATGTTGTTAAATTTTGATCCCCGAACATTCGCGATTGATTGTTTTCGGCTGGGAAAGAAAAACAAGATAATATCAGAAAATTCAAATTTTGTTTTCGTTGTGTGTCATAATCTACCAAATTACACAGTGTTTTTATATCTTTATGACGAATACAATCATTTTACAAATGCAGCAAATTATCTTTTCCTTTCAATCTGTTCAATTATTGGTACGTCATACAATAGTATATATTTTCTACTTTCCATTACATCATTGTCAACGTAACGTAACTTTCCAAAATAGCGCATTTCATCGACTGCACATCGCTTTGTGCTTGCAAATATGCAAGTCGCAAATTATTTCCTGATATTTGCGACCATCCTCTCGAATTTAATTCGCGATTATATGTATGTATCTGTGGCTTAAAATTATTTGAGTTAATATATACCGGACATTTTAATATTCTTGACGAATTCTCCTTTCCTACGCATACGGCTCGCTAGATAAAACATAGTTGTCAAAAGATCATGGTGGGTTCTCTAAAACGTCGTGTGTGCGTTGCGTTGTACCTTTATATTACAGATGACGGTCAACGCCTCTGCTGAGTGAAATGTATTTGTCAGACTCAAGACTGTTTCTTCACAACAAAATGTTACAGAACAGAACGCATGTCGTTATTGTAAAAATATTTTTTTGTGGGACGTTTTATATAATTTTTGTCCTTTGTCTCATTTGACAAGCAAGTTGACGCCATATTGAAGAAGGTCGCTTAGGTAAACGAGTGATGCTCGACCATATTTTTGTGATCTTGTCTCGGACTCCACTGGAACAGATGCTGAATTCACATCCTAAACGGAATATCAAAGGGGCAGTGCGATAAAAAGATGGGCAGAGGCCGAACAAAGAAGCTGTTTGGTCGGGTCTGGATAATGTAAAGGGCTACACCGGCCCCCGGAGACCACAATCCGCATCATCTGCCAAACGGCATCTATTGGACAATACATAAGTACACACACAAAAGCGATTTGATACCATGTCTATGAACCTTGATCTGCAGACACGGTTTTTTGGGGGAGAAAATTGAGATATAATGGAGCCTTGATATTAACCATTAAACGATAGATACAATTATGTATAATCAAAGGCTAAGAGATGCGTTTTTACCTCCACAACACAGAGGGACCTGAGCGCCACAGTAGCGTTCGTCTCGTATATCACTCTATAACAGATGTGGTCTGTCTTGGTTAAATGGCCACAGCTTTTCATCTTCAGGGCCGAGGAAAACCTGGATAGCCGGATAGAGTATAAATACTGCTTACCATGTTACACAATCAGGCATCGGGTGTCGGACCTCTCGTCTATTGCTTCTGCGTCAACCCGGATTGGTTTACCGTGATTCTGATATATAGATGTAATTGTTTGTTGTTTCTGTTTCTCATGGTGGTGGGAGTGGGGGTGTCCCAAAGGATGTTTGACACGTTATATAATTGAAAACTTCGGTCGGTGATGCACCTGATGTGGTGGTATATTTGTTCATGAAATGTTTCTGATGCTGATGTTACTGTTATCGTTGTTACTAGCGTCAATGACAATGA
>NW_018483462.1:0-2332 GCF_002113885.1 Mizuhopecten yessoensis
TGAGCTCAAAATCCATGCTTGAGCATGAGAACGGTTTCATGAATATGTCTAGTATCAATGTGACGTTACAATACCATGACGTCATGTATTTTGTCTTAATTCTGACGTCACAGTGGATATTTTTACATGAGATGATACTCGCACTATATGACGCATAGCTCACTAACACGGATTTCATGAGGTATAACACGGAATTAGATTGTTATCCACGACCGTGGTTATCAATAGTAGATATGATATTAGTTCTGTTCAAACCCTACAAAGCTCACACCGCCGTGAAGGACGTTCTACAGATTACACAAGTGGTATAAACAAACAAATATACGCACGTTATCAATTGCGCATAGAACGTAGGTATCGTCAGGCGAAGTCCCTAAGAAAAATACTTTAAATTCAAAACGAGCTCCACGCGAGCAATGATGAGATTCATAAATATTATAAAATGGAATCGATTTTAAAGACTCTGTCTTTTAAATTTTTGACTGTCAACCCTTTTGTGACGTCTCATCGCAGTTCGAAAGTTGTGATGTCGTGGATTTGTCTTAGTTGTGACGCCACAGTGGAACCAATAATTAGTGGAACCATTTAATAGTTCCACCAAACTTACAGCCATACACTGCCAAGCAATAACCTAATAGGTCTGAGGAAACGACCGCTAGTTATCACATTACCGCACTCATGATTCGTAGGATACTCAATGTCTGTAAAACGGTAAGATGATTCCATATCAAGATAAAAAAAAATGACGCCTGTTGCTGTTTAATTCTTTAGTGTGACATCGCGTATCTAGTTATCAATTGAGTTTTGATTTTAACCTTAAAAACTTCTAATAGAACTCCGAACACATCAGTTCAGGACAAAAACAAACCAACTGTAACAAATTCCCAGGTCCCTGTGGATAAACCGTTCCCAACTCCTCATTGTAACGTTTCCAGGGGTTACATCAGCCTAGACGTCGGAACTGGGTCCCTCGAATGGGCCAGCAGCCTCCTCCGGTTCCCCGTTCTTCCCATCATGGATATTTTCGGTGACGTCATAGGCACGGATGGACATTATCTCGTCAAGATTGAGGATAGCGGGAAAACGTTTTCGCCAATTAAAATCGCGGACGTGTTGTTCCCGATGTACAGGTAACTATTATAGGACTGTTATTTTCGCGGGCATTTTAGACTTTAACTGATCACAAAAATGTCTTGGGTGATACAGAGACTGGATGTATACGTCTCTGGTCGCTAAACAGGCCAGGCAGTTGTTTTCAACATTGTACTAATATTTGAAAGAGTTTAATATCTAACACATTTTTTGAACTTCAGCAGTAAATTTTAATCGATCATCACGAGTCGAGTTGAATATTCTGTTTCTTTCGGAAGTCGGGACCCTGTGAAATTACCCAAACTATGAATTGCAGAATGGAATCAGATTATCGTTAGTCTGTGAGTTCATGCCATATCAAGTGGTGAGCTTGTAACAACTATGGGAGAAATTGCCGACAGCAGGCACTTGTGTGTAACAAGGAAAATGTCGTTTGAAATTAATGAAATATTCGCTTTATATCATTAATATGATTTTCTACTGACAGTCTACTGATATCAGCCAATAGTTTGATTCTACTGGTGTCCAAGAGCGGGGCTGTCATTGTTTACGAAACAGGTAAGAAATAAACAAGAAATCGAGTTTAGACAAACGAAAAAACCCCACCAGGTAATAAGTAATAACCGGTCCGGAAACTGACCGCCTTTAGATCTATTAATGCCGCGCATGGAGGACAGTCAGGTCCCGGACCGATTCTCTCTCTTTTTTATCATTTTCATCTTCTCTATGTTTTAATTTCCATTATCTAATGTCAAGAACCATTGGTTACAATGGAAAGAGGTATTCTCATAAATTTGGATTTCAAAAACGTGAAGGTAAAATAGAAATATTCGGAATTTTGAGGTTATGAGTCCAAATTTAAGATGAATTGTATATAATTTTTTGAGTTTCTCAAGTCAACATTTCTTGATTTCTTTTGAAGACTAAATAACTTTTTTTTATTTGCTCAAGTCCGATATTTCTTTAATCAATGCATATGTGTTCGTTAAATCGAGAATCGAGAATTATAAGATAGACTTATAAAATTATACATCGTGCTTATTTTAATGTCTGTGGTAGGACAGCGTCTAGATAAAGTTTTGCATACCCCTAATAATGTTTTTCAATTTGAAGGACAGATTGTACATTAATTAAGTGGTAATTAACGTGGTTTTGATAATTCAAAGCTTTTATGGCATCCAAGAATATTATGTCAGTTAATCATATGTTTACTAATAATAACACCCTTTTTGTATGTGTA
>NW_018483463.1:0-2332 GCF_002113885.1 Mizuhopecten yessoensis
TTTCCGCAGCTGAATATATTGTATAATGGCGTACACTTGACAGGAATCTATTTTTTTGTTTTGTTTCCTGGTCATCTCGTGGGTTTGCTGTCCGGACCGAAATAGACGCCTACATACCAAGCGTTTTGGCTGGAGGGTCTGTTAATATCAGACGAAGGAGGGGGTTGTCAATACTCTGGGAATGTCTGTTTATGTCCAAGAGAGAGAGAGAGAAATATTGACGATCAACTGTGACTACCTGTCAATATCCGGGTAGAGAAAGGTTTGTCAAATGCCGTTGGCAGTCTGTCAGTATGAGTATAGGGGAGGATAGTCAATGGTCTGAGAATGGTTTGTGACTATCTAGGTCAGGGAGGGATTGCATATGTTCTAAGACTGTTGGTCAATATCTAGGTCAGGGAGGGATTGCATATGTTCTGACACTGTTGGTCAATATCTAGGGCAGGGCATTGTCAATGGTCAATGGTCTGAGACTGTTTGTCAATATCTAGGCCATGGAGAGATTGATAATAATCAGATACTGTTTGTCAATATAAAGGCAAGGGGGATTGGCAATGGTCAAAGACTTTTTATCAATACCTAGGTTAGGGAGGATTTGGTAATGGTCTGGGACTGTTTGTCAATATCAAGGTCAGGGAGGGATTTGTAATGGCCTGAGACTGTTTGTCAATATCTAGGTCAGGGAGGGATTGGCAATGGTCTGCGACTGTTTGCCAATATCTAGGTCAGGGAGGGATTGGCAATAGTCACGGACAGACTTTGATTTTCGAATCAGAAAAGGATTGGCAATGGTTGTTGGCAATCTGTCAAATTGCGGGCAATTATTGGAAACAGTATGGGGCTTCTTCGAGGTTCGAGTCGAAGAAAATCGGCAATGGTCTAGGAAAAGCTTTTATGTCAGTGTCAGGGACAGTGTTCGATTTTCGAATCAGGAAAGGATTTGCAATGATTTAGGACAGTCTCTGTTATTCGAAAAAGAAAATGATTTGCGAAGGTTCGGGACAGTCTACCGATATGAGTGTACAAAAAACCGAACAGACACTACCAGACTTTTCCAGTAACCACTGGCAATAAGTTATTTCTAATGGCACATATACTTTGGTCGAAGACAATGTTTAATAACACGAGTCCAAACTTAAAAACGTACAGCATAATACGACATAAATGACCATAGGTTTTTTATGCACAAAAAAAATAAGGATTTGTTTTGTAGTCAACAATTAATGACATTGTTGTACATGCAACATACTTAATGATGTTAATCGCACACAACTTGTGATGACGTTTATTGTACAAAACATGTGATGACATTTACCGCCTCAACATTTGATGACGTGTATTGTACACATTTGATCATGTTTATTGTTCAAAACATTTATTATAGTGTTTTGGGTAAAACCTTTGATGATCTTTTCTGTAGACGATTATTTGAGGACATTTAATGATCACAACATTTGATGACGTTTATTGTAGACATTTGGTCATGTTTATTGTTTACATTTGATGACGTTTATTGTTTACATTTGATGACGTTTATTGTTTATATTTGATGACGTTTATTGTTTACATTTTATCATCATGACAACAACAATTCTACATTATCTACAATGATTATATAATTTACCTTTAAATGGCAACACCACAATAACATACAACCTAGTTCGCTTGGAAATCATGTTATTATCATTTACTAGTGAATTCGATAGATTAATGTTGTTGAATAATATATTGTATACTATGAGTTGCATGTGGATTGCACTTAAACTTACTCATTTATCGATATGAAATAAAATTTATGGAAGTTGAGAGTGTCTCGTTAGAAAACAAAGAACACGAAATTATTATAAAGATATTTGCGTTGAGTAATGGAAATATTTTGCAAAGTTCTAATATTATATACTGGACACAGAGGAATGTATAAGTCACTAAAAAGCTAACTGTGCTGGTGTCAGTCCCCGGATATCCCATAAGACCAGTGAGCAGAAATCAATTTCATTATCTCGTTTAGATCTGGAACAATATGACCCCATCAAACGTCATGTACTTCGACCCCCAAGGGTAGATAACCCAACACCGCATACTATCTCAATGGACGACAACTCTATATCAGTAAGTAGTCCCAAGGGGAGAGAACCGCGGGACATAATGTTTAGATCAATATTGGTATTAGACATGACATGCTCAAATGGTGTTACTTCATTAGGTTATGAATTATTCATAAGCCATGAGTATTGAATAGTGTTATATTGCATTCGGCTCAGAGAGTTGTAATGATGACCACCATTATCACTGTGGTATGTCTCTCTAAAGAGTCCAGATACAAAACTATAAA
>NW_018483464.1:0-2333 GCF_002113885.1 Mizuhopecten yessoensis
AGCACTGCCCAACCACGTACTCATTTACAGCTAAGTAGACTGGAAACAAGCGGTGTAAAGTATCTTGTTCAAAGATACAACACGGTGCCGAGACGTGAATTGAACCCGCAACCCTTCGGTCACAAAACTCTGCGTCCTACCACTAGACTACCATGTCTCCAAACATACACATGTACCCCCGACCCCAACCCTGACCTTTGAACCCCGACCCCAAACACAATGGAGCTAAATGCAAAGTCTAACCAAATTCAGTGAAGTGAAAAATATAGATCAATAGATCACAGTGACCTTAATTTTATAAACTGGTGTAGTACTCCTCAAACATTTTTGTAACAAAGAACCAAGTCTGACAACTGTTACTTGTACAAAAATAAAATACTGTAAAATCAATAATTTTTGTGGGATTTTATTTTTGTTGATTTCTTGAGTTCTCTTCATCCACGAAGTCACAGGTTCACAAAGTAATAACAAGTTTGACATAAAGCTATTATCCATATGATTGGGTACTTGCAATTCACAAATTCATGTACCCAGGAAATGGTGTTTTTTCTGGAAACCACAAAATTTGGGCCCTACAAAAATGTCTTATTTCATAGTATATTAACGTACCTTGATGGAATCGATTCTCTCCAGGCACTTCTGACATACTTGCTCATATTCATCGTGGAGTTTGGCCATATGCACCTGATTCACAGAGTCTGTAACAGAGCAGTTTCTTTTTAACAAAATCCATATCGCACACAACCACCATTTACCAATATCCTACTACGTCACCATGAAATGGCATTATTGTGTAAATTGGCGAATAAGAATATAATTACTGATGTATCAAAATTAAATCAAATTGAAAAAATCCAAACCAAAAATAGGTTTTGTTTATGGTAGGACCAGCATGGTGTCTCCAAAACGTTGATTATCAAAGTTTTTAACGTGTCTAATAAAAAAAATCACAAACCTTACTTATTTGACAAAAAGTTCTTATACCTATCTCTGTAGTGACGGCCACAATGTTCTTGTTCCACTGGTACACTGCTGTTTTGGTGGAGGCCGGAGGCTGCAGATCACTACCACAAAAGTTTTATTCACTTATTATTACATATGTATGTATGTTTGTATGCATAGGCAATAATAATGAACAAAACACTTGTATATTTCTTAAAATATCATTACTAAATAACAGTGAAGTGAGTGTAAAGCTGTTTTTGTAGCAAAACTGTTTTTCATTTTAAACATATTTTCTTTTACAAATCAAAATAAATCAGGATGACTTTTTATCATTTGTCATAATTGTCAAAGCAAGAACTATAAGACTATTTTTCATAATGTAACCAAAAAAATCCCTATTTTTATATCTAATGTTAACTAAATAAACTGCATGTTTAAACAAATTGTGTGCAAAATGATTCTTGGTTATTCTTATAAAAGAAGTTTTAATAAATCCAAATTACTATGTGGAGTTATTTTTACAAACAGAATACTACAGCAGTTAACAAGATCCTTTGAATATGCAACAATTACTTTCAAAACACTCACTAATGTCATTATGTAGGCTACAGAAATTTAATTCATGACTTTTTCATATTTTGCACTTGCTTTGCCTGAAAATTGACTGCTTTGAGCATCCCACCATACTCATACTTCTAATGTAGTCTAATTATGTTGATTACACTAAAGGTGTACTATCATTAACTAAGGCTCAGCTTGTGCAAGAACAATGTAATTTCAAAGGATTCGATTTATGATGTGTCAGAGTAAAAAGTACCTTAGCTGATCAATTAAGTCAGTCCTCCTCTTGTTGAGGATCTTCTGTTCCGCTTTCATAAACATGAGCACCTTCTGGACCCCAGGGGGAGATACTACATCCTCACTCTGCATAAAGTCTCTGTTTAGCAGGAAAACACAGAAAATTGAAATAAATGAGAAAATCTCAAGGTCATCAATGTATGATATTCTCAAGGTCATCAATGCATGATACTCTCAAGGTCATCAATGCATGATACTCTCAAAGTGATCAATGAATGATGCGCTCAAGGTCATCCATGTATGATACTCTCAAGGTCATCAATGTATGACAATCTCAAAGTCATCAATGCATGACACTCTCAAGGTCATCAATGAATAATATTCTTAAGGAAATCAATGTATGAAACTATCAAGGTCATCAATGCATGACACTCTCAAGGTCATCAATGCATGACAATCTCAAGGTCAACAAAGCATGATATGACACTAATGTAAAGAGGATATTTAATGGTGTCTTCATTAATGAGTGAAAAATATCTAAATATTAGCCACACGAGTGAGATACATTTGTTATTACTGAAGACACCATT
>NW_018483465.1:0-2333 GCF_002113885.1 Mizuhopecten yessoensis
TGACTGTCAAAGGTTTGTAAAATCCTAATTTTGTCAGAATAAAATTTATGTGTCTATGCATCTACGTTTTGAATCTTAACAAAACTTTAATAAAGTTATGTATCATTATTTTCTTCCTTGTAGTCTACAGCATGATCTGATCAACATAATTAGTTGTGTTACCGAGTTGTGAAACCTAGATAAGTGGAACAGCCCTTCCCATGGAATATATAACATCACTAGGGAAATGATGTCACAACCAGGAACACGCGAACCACTTACTGCATTTTTGTTGAAAGAAACTTTATGGAGTTTTGAGACATCAGGAAGTGTTGATAACTCTCAGAGATGGCATGACAGAAAAGTATAAAACCAGCTCTCTTACTCTTGTTTTTCCGTTTCATTTTCATCTTGAGAAATGTGACCTATATTTATTTCACCTTTGAGACCTTTAAATGAATGAGCAATCCTAGTTGAAGCCAGACCCATTCTTGACAGTTTAACAGTCACTGCAATACAGTACTGGGGTACAGGCATTGTAAAATAGAACGTCATCTAAATTATAGTGATGAAAATGAAAACTTTACATGATCCTTCCGGATTTTTTTCATTCCGTAATATTGATCAACCATTTGTACCAAATAGCACATTTGTACGGAGAGTGTAGCACACTACGGGGTGAACGATTGTTCAATCGCACAGTTGTGCGCACCATGTCTGGACGGTGTGCACTCGGTGTATACAAGATGTGCGCACCATGTCTGGACAGTGTGCACACGGTGTATACAAGATGTGCGCACCATGGCTGGACGGTGTGCACACGGTGTATACAAGATGTGCGCGCGCTATTTTTGGTGCGTTGTGCGGTCACACCATCCCTCCGTAATAACTGTTACATTGTATTTGAACGTGTAAAGTGCCATGACGCCCTTTCACTGATGACTGCATGATCAGAGATAAAATAGATAAAAGAATATATGCAGAACATCACATGATCATTGCATTGAAAGTGACTGGTAAACTATCCTGATTTTTTTCTCTCATTTTGGTATACATTGTAGTTCGCCGTCTTCATTAACGATGGGATACTTTGTACTTGGTAACAGGCATATTTTGTTTGGCCCGCGAGAAAATACATGTATGCATCCCTTGTCATTAGGTGTGACCTTTATTTCATTTTCATTACTTTTGCCGGTCGTGCTGTCAACGACAAGCTTCGGAATGAAAAATCCGCTTAGTCTGCAGTGGTACAACAAAGGGCAAAGACGAGAAAGGCAAAAAAAAAAAAACGCAAAAATGTATACAGGGAGTTCATGCGCGAAAGGATTTTAGAAATTGACAATCTAGTCATGATACAAACTACTGAATTGAACAGTTTGTTTGTTGATTTCTAACCTTATGCAAATGGTGGGAACAAATGAAGGGATATATACTTTAGGAATTCACTGCCCTGATTTACAATATCAACAGCCATCTGATGTACTAAACATATTATTGCATTTCCTGTCGGAACAGTTATCTTTATATTGCCAGGGAAGGAATAGTGACCTCGCCTGATGGCTCGGGCGCTATACCTCCCCAGACAACACTAAAAGACAACAGTACCCTCAGGAAAGGACCATAATAGATTAACAGAAACGTTTGTAAGAACATATTCGGCGTAATGTGTTGTACAGACTACTTGGGAAAGGTGTGTGTTTACAGGGGAGGAGGTACGATATCTAATGATTTCCTGTCCAACAGGTCAAAGATTGCTGTGTACGTTAAAAGTTCCTTGTAGCACGGAAAGACCCGGTAGACAAACACAAGATCTGCCTCAGAGTGACAAATTGTAAGCTACACAAGCATTTCTAAGTTACTCCTGCTGACATGAGACGTGCACTTCAATGTCAGCGCGACGCTTGCTCCTGTGCCTCGGAGGTGCATGCGGGACAAGCGGACACTCGTCGTCTCTTGTGTAGTCATTAATCATGGTCCCCTGGCTGATTGAATACCGAATAGGATGTTTCGTCGGCACGTGAAAACTATGTGAAGGACGGAATCCCACAAGACTGAGAATTACTGTGGGTCCGGGGTCCATCATGGGCGCGTGCACGTCTTTATCTCCCGTCATAGACACCACATTCGCCACACGACTGCACCATGTGATGAACATCCGTGTAGGTGGCGCTTAATGTCCTAATGTTAATGGTGGGCCATCATCTGCGGCGCCGTGCTGTTTGTTCATTTTTTTACGTATGTTAATTAATATGAATGTGTTTGTTCTTTACAAATAGCGGTTTCTTCATATATGTGTTACGGGTAGGTAGTAAATGATACCAAGGTTCGAAAGTATCAAATAATGACAATATACA
>NW_018483466.1:0-2335 GCF_002113885.1 Mizuhopecten yessoensis
AGTTAAAAGATTATTACAACAACAAAAGTAAACAAAAACAACAGGTAACTGTATACCTACAAATGTCGCTATACTCAGAAGGCTACTGCTACTGCCTCTAATATCAGAATACAACTTGTGGGATTGGCTGAAACATCTACAGGGTCGAATATACTTCTGAAAATGAACATTCCTGTGTCAGTTTCTTGTTGTCCTAAGTCAGTAGTCAAACAAGAATATTTGTGAACCTATAACATTATATAAAATATATGAACTGGCGTTAGATGAATAAATCATTCCATCAAAAAATTGAAAAAGCATTTAGTAGAAAGAAAAATGCTGATCGTTCAAAGGGAAGTAACCTAGAAGTGTTTTATGTTAAGACGTTTCGATAACAATTCGTTTGTCTATGCCGCCTACTCGAGTAATACAGTGTTAGTGAAGACCGTGGAAGCTTGAAATCAAATAATCTTTAGGATATATATGTCACGCATAAAAATACGTCAGATATGCTGATTCGATGGAAAACATGAGGAATGTGTATAACCAATATAAAACTATCCCAGCATGCAGTACACATCGATAGTATTAAACAGCTCTGCAGAAAACAGACTCTTAGAAATAGATCATTGCTGATAACATATACATACTGATATCAACGAACACGAAGATCGCATTTCAGATTAAATGTATTCTTCCCATCTTAACTATGTTGCTAATATTGAAAAAAAAGTTTATGTGCGGAACTTCGATCATTTCCGAATGTTACCGCAAAAAGGCAGGCAATCAATAATGAAAATAGTAGTTTTCCACAGAAACGACATGTTCGACTTCTTATAAAAAGAAATCAAATTAGGATATAAAAAATGCATAGATTAATGCTTTTTTTTAAATCTCTGGTATCGAGTAGTCGAATAATTTAAAGCACAAATGATTTCTATGTATAAATAATGCCGTTGTTTAATAAAGAAAACTAACTTGTATTTTCAGATATAAAAGGTCTTTTTCGGCATCAATAAGTCGATTATTTGTAAAGACATCACGTACATTTCTTGATATCAAATAATTCAATTCTCGATATTCATGAAAAATAAATCGATATCCTGGCATCTGAAACTGGAATTAATAGTGCATACAACCGCGCGCCACAAAGATCTTGAATAAAAGCTCACCAGTTCTGTACCAAGCTTGTTTATGGCTTAATCCGTACTCTGACGTTCAATACCTAGTAGCATCATTTATGGTTTCATTACATTTGAAGCCGTAAATCGGATACAATTATCTCCTTAATATTACCACGGAATGCAATTAAATCGCCTATTACATCAACCACACTGTGATAATTATATGCTAATATTGCAATATTTTAGACATTTAGATAAATCGGTATCAATTAAATTGTCATTATCAACTACGCTGTTTATTGGAAGGAAACAGCAAATTGCTTTTAGAATAGGCTTAGAATTATGACCAGGTCAAATTTTAGCCATATAACTTAACCACTGAAATTGTTATCCACAGTTTCCATATCATATAAAAAATGTTTCTATGTCTTCTGTAAAATACACTATTGTTGTCCTTGAAGGTTCAGGGAGTGAACAGGCGAGCTGTACCCCACTGCAGGTTACTGGTAGAGGTGATTAATGTTGGGGACCACCTCAGAATCGGGGATTTAGGCGTAAAATACATTAAAGAAATCAAAATTGATCTGCTGTCTCATCGCATTACTTAGGATATATATAATTTCTTATCTGCCTTCCCCCCTTTTTCTTTTCCGCGCTGTCTCCATATACAATCGGAAACGAGACATACATTGTACCGTTCACGGAAAATGCCGACGGTTCCCGATTGTGTCTCCATAGGCACCGTCTTATATTCTTTGACTTGAGCTTTGCGATGACGTTACATGTACACACGAATTAACAAGTCATCGTCGGGCAAAATCCAAAATTTTAAAAATAAAAGCGTCATACGACCTAACCATAGGCCCGGATTCATCCCTATGATCTTGACGTCAGCATTGACAAGTATTTCTAGATACTTCCTGGTCAGGACTGTTCACTCTCAGCGTATTCCTATCTGCCGGACGGTGGACCCCTATACCCATCTGTTTCCCACGAAACTGAAGCCACATCCTTTATTTATACAGTATTTGGTCCATCCCTTTCAGCCAGAAACGCCACGTTACAACATTTGTAGCCAGAATCACTCCTTAAGTGAGTTAAAGAATTATTCTTTTACACACTTGCCCCTTATTTTCCTACTCCTAACACGAGTTCTCACCCAAGTGAGAAATCGTGTCGGAATGAAAAATCGTGTTGCGAACGCAGCAACTTCAGCACGATTTCTCACCCGG
>NW_018483467.1:0-2335 GCF_002113885.1 Mizuhopecten yessoensis
GATGTGTGGTTCAATTGATAAATATATTAAATTTAACTGTATAACAGACAGCCGACAATCAGTACGTATCCAGAACCTAGGGTACCTGGTTTGGGGGACACAACAGCATGCCAAACAATCTGAATGAATTAATCCGTTCATATTGGCTGTCTTTCGCATTTGATGGCACGACAGAGTTTCTTGATTCCAATCAAAATCTTTAGAAGAGAACATATACATTGTTGCAATCGATTTTATTTTTTCCTGCAGAAATATATTTTATTTTTCAGGACCAATGGCCCTACCCGAAGGTAATGTTATACTTCTCAGTCCAACATCCCCTTGAATACCTTTCGCACATGCAATCACAAGGCACTGCGTCAAATGTATGCGTGATGAAAATACAATAATGGGAATACAATGATAAACATACAGCTAGTACTAGGAGCATTACTGATTACAGTACCTCGCAATGATCAAACATGTACAGCTTATGGGTCGAATGCCGTGCAATCCGAGAAGTTTATTGATAGATTTTAATACATCAGTTGCCTCATTCAACACATTTTAAGTTCACCATCATCATAACACTTCACTGGCTATCATAAGCGACTTCAAACTTGATATTTTTGTTTACTGTGAAACATGTCGAATCACGACTCACCTCCTTCTATCTGTCTGTACTGATTTATCGATTGTTGATGGAGATATTTTATGTCCTCATCCCGAACAAGCGCTGATAGTTGTAATGTCTACCACTCAAGCCTGCTTTTTAAGACGTATTATCTAACGAATCACCAATAAAACTGAGCGGCAAGTATTCAAGTTTGAAGAATGTCCGCCATTATCGGTGTAAACATTATTAGACGCGAGTATCAACACAATTTCTGCCATTCGGAAACGCTAGAAGTTTTCATCTAAGTAATGATGTAGTAGATAAATTCCGAACTAACTTTTGTAGAATAAGGCGCAAGAATACATTTTCTCACTGCTTTTCTATTTTATTGCTACGATTGACGTCGGCTTAGGCAATGTACATCAATTCTACAATATTGAAACGTATTTAGTGAACATAACAGCCTAAGCATATACATTGAGTATGATATCAGTTCGTTTGTTCCAGTCAGTTGTATTTTGTAAATTGTATGAACCCGCGGGAATTTCATTTTGGCTGCAGATGATGGAACCAGATTTAACGCCAGTAATGGAACTGAACGGGGAGATTAACAAGACCTACATTTAACAAAAATTACCAGGGGCTGAGCCAAAACTAGTTTATCTACGTTTATTGGCAACAATAGTCGAATATGTATGTATATCATTTAAATTCAATTTAAAGTTATAATGGTTTATCAGGAAAAAAGAAGGAACGTTTACCTATCAAGGAAAAATATCAAATGAATTTCCTCATTAATTTTAAATGTAGAGTAAGCAAAACAAGATGGACGCGTTGGTTATTATTTTTTGTAAGCTTTCATTGGTGCTTATATTTGATATTATAAGTAACTGTTAGTGTTTAATTCTACAGAAAATGAAGAACACAGACTGTGGACAGATCTACCACGTTTTAAGTTTAGTAGCATTAGTACTTGCAGTGTGCTCAGCTTTAAATGGAGGAAGGGGTTGTAGTAAACAACTGAGTATTCAGGTAAGACATAAACCGACATCTTTGATATTTGGAATTCTTTCATAGAGATAATTTGGAGGACATTATGACTATTTCAACTCCTTAAAAAATAAAATAAAACTAGATCTATGTGTTGTTTTGGAACAATTAAGTCTAGGTATATGACAGTTGACTCAATTGGTAAGACAACTGCTTATACATGTAAGATAGCTGATAAACTGGTACAACAGGTGATCAAACAAGTAAGACAGTTGACCGAACTGGTAAGACAGATAATCAAACAGGTAAGACAGGTGACTGAACTGGTAAAACAGGTGACTGAGTTGGTAAGACAGATAATCAAACAGGTAAGACAGGTCACTGAACAGATAAGACAGGTGACTGAATTGGTAAGACAGATAATCAAACAGGTAAGACAGGTGATCAAACAAGTAAGACAGGTGACTGAACTGGTAAGACAGGTCACTGAACAGGTAAGACAGGTGACTGAACTGGTAAGACAGATGATCAAAAAGGTAAGACAGGTGATCAAACAAGTAAGACAGGTGACTAAACTGGTAAGTCATGATAAAACAGGTAAGACAGGTGATCAAACAAGTAAGACAGGTGATTGAACTGGTAAGACAGATGATCAAACAAGTAAGACAGGTGACTGAACTGGTAAAACAGGTCACTGAACAGATAAGACAGGTGATCAAACAAGTAAGACAGGTGATCAAACAGGTAAGA
>NW_018483468.1:0-2338 GCF_002113885.1 Mizuhopecten yessoensis
CATCGGCATATGCCAGATGTAGCGACGGCCGGCAATGTTTGTATAAATCACTAAATACGTCATCATTGGTTGTCTCGTATGTAAAGTACTCACTTCCATTTATCTGGTTCTGGATGGTGAAATTTGGGTCAGGTTATCCAGAGTTTCCATCAGGACATTTAGGGGCTAAGTAATTACTATATATATATGCTGTTGTTTTGACTTGCCCTGTCAGGCAAAAGACCAATGTTGTAGCTGTTGATGGTTTTTTTTCGATATTCCTTGTTTTCGATCGTTTTAATTTTGAATATGTTTGTCTGTAACAGAGACGAAAGTAGTTTGGACACGCCATAATAAGTCTGGTAACGGTACATACACAGAACTTGGACATTTTCTGTCTGTGACAGAGGTTGTACCCACTAGTCCAGATCGATAGACTAAAGTCGTTCTTCTCATATAAACCCAAAATACTCCAGTCGAGCCCCATGGCTCGTGTACCGATAGACAGGAATCGATATCGCGCGGTCACTAAGGCGAGTTATGTCCCCTACACTGAGTGTATTCATGCTTCGTCAAGCACTCTTTTTATGGAGAACATCGGATGACAATGCATTAAAGTAATTTTTAATTGTATAAAGAATTTATGGAGTAATATATTTATCATTGGACTATGGAAAAGCGAAGCTAGAATTTTGAAATTTGCCTTTGCACCTAGGGTGAGGGTAGACCAAAAATGGAACGGTACCCAAAATGGAACACTTTTCATAAATATGATGCAGCATTTTTATTTTGCAATAAAAATGAATGGCATGTGATCTACATTTTCAGCAAATTTCATATGCCTACCGCTTGAAGCTTGTTCATAAAATCAATTGAAATATTGAACAAAATCCGGGTAACGGAACGGTGCGACAACATAAATATCCTATCATGTTTCTAAACTTTTAGGTTCAAACAAATATTTTAGGGAAAAAATGGCAAAACCTTGTCAGAAATTGTCAAAATGTCTCGAAATGAACAAATTTATTTTAAAATCTGTTAGTTATTTTCATAAACTGACTTATAGGTTCCATTTCAGCTTGAAAAAATTCCAAGTGAATCCGACTCACTTCAATGAGCTCCATAAATAATCATTACAGTTAAAAAATTTGTCTTTCAGAATTTTTTCTATGAAATATTGATATTTTTTCTTTAAAAAAGTGTTCCTTTTTGGGTACCCTCACGCAACATGCCAAACAAATTCTAGGATATAAGATCTCTGCATTGTTTTAAAAACAAGGATTTGTTTGAAATTGATACCAGATATTTAAAAAAAATTACATCTATTCTTCACTTAATGTCCAAGCATGAAATTATACGTTGTTTTGATATTCAATCGATTAAATGACAACTTACATATTCATATCACTGACTTGCACAGGTCAAGTTGATGATATCACGGTCGTCTGCTCAGTTACCTATCGTTTTAGTCGGCGCATCAATCGGAAACCGTCGACACTTTCCGTAAAAGAGAAAATGCCTTTGCTCGTTTACGGAAAGTACTACCTCTCCCTCTTTCCGGGGCCGAATTCGCCCCTGTAATTAGGCTAGCAATGGATGTGTTAGTAAGTAAAATCGTCGGGCGAAAAATCGAAATTTTTAATTGAAAGAAGAAAGAACAAAACGACGACATTTCTACCCCTCATTTATTGTGCAATTATTTCCTCTTTTCGATCGAATATGATTTCGGAGCGAAAAGACGAAACAACGATATGGCAAAAATCAGCTACCGTGTGTTAGAGACTATTTTTGTATGGCGTATATTATCTGTCTGAGTGTGGCACAGCTTTGCAAGCAAACACCACAATGTGCGCTTTTCAGTAAATAAACATCATCGGAATCAAAGCAGTGTTCTTGGATATATTTCTGATTCAAGAACCTCTACAAAAGTTAACTACGATCAAACAACACCGCCAAACTCTGATTTGTGACATTTGTAATAAAGAACAATACAAATTATGTAATCATACTAAAAACGAGTAAAAAACACGTAGATCTGAAATACATTGGAAATGTTTTCTAAACGAAAATGCACTGCATTATATTAATAAATTGACCATAGTTTGGGAGCACGGGAAAACGTAGCTGGAAGTAAGGTCGTCATCACATTTTTACCAGTGATACTGGGGAAACAGCGCCGACTTAAGAGCAGCTTGGTATCTATCCATTATAGCTTTATTACAAGAGCTAAGGGCAATAACTCGTCTGGTTTTGAACTTGTATGTAATATTATGTAGCTCTCGTGTGTTGAAGTCAATTGTGTAATGGATCTATGAGTCTCGTTCAACCAGACTCTTGTTGCCTGCGCAAGCTACGCCGA
>NW_018483469.1:0-2338 GCF_002113885.1 Mizuhopecten yessoensis
GGTGTAATGGCGACATCCGGCCTTCCCGTTTCCTTTTGTGTGGAAACATGAACACTTCCGGTGTATACTGATCAAAAGTCACACTTTGGGAGCTGGTGGTCTCGATTCATCCCGGAATAGAGCAGATACTGGTATAATACTTTCACGTATATATCTAACCACGGTACAATATTAGTTTAAACAGTATCTATTTTAAAAGTTGATAATCTTTTAACATTAAAAAATTGTATAGTGAAGATTAAAAAACTAGATATAACTTTTCTTCTCCCATACGTAATTACATTAATGAAGTTCAATCAATGGCGTCTGCTCACGTCTGAAATCCAAACTGAACTTTAAATGCCCTTTTTAATGACGTTCTGGGCCTTAAATTTATAGCTATGTATGACGATTGAGCGTATAACGGTATGAATATATATCAGGATTTCCCTGACGAACCTCTAAAGAGGAGAAAGCACTAGGAAACTCTTGTTTTTTATTTACATATATATATGTATAGGAATTAAACACTTAAGCAGGCGCTGAGCTGCCTATACGCTGGTATGCAGGTGAGTCAACCTCATTTTCAAACAGAAATACAAAACAAAACAAAATCACTGCTTGTTGACCCTCTTGTTCCCCTATCAAGGCCCTGCCCTGGACCCGATCTTAGATTAATCCACTCCGAACAAGGACTAGCTACGCCCCTGTTTAGAATCCAAAACCTCGGTTATTGCACTATGATAAATAAGCGAGGCTGTTAAGCTGTCAAAGATCGAGGTGGGTTTCGATTGATTACTCAGTACATTTTAGTATCTGTTGGTGGTAACGAAAGCCTTGCATAGGAATTCTGCAAAATCACGTGAAACAAGGAGAACAGCTGTAAGTTTGTTAACAGAAAGGTAGGAAAGTATTCAATGCATCAATAGATTATTTTCTCACTGGTAAACGCCTGTTATGACACATCGAATTGGTATTTGTCGTTGGCATAGTGAATTATTTGCACATAATGTATGCGTTACAACTGGAAGTTACAAACAGGATGACTTAATATACTTAATAATTTCAGTTTAATTTCACGCATTGCTCGTGAAATGATATACCTTGACGAAAGTTCGGTCGTCGGCATTAAAAGACTACTTATCCAGAACGGTTAAACATGTTTGACTTATTTCGCAAGGGGCATCTTTCGGCGATGTTCTTCTCCGCCCTGGGGAGGAAAGGGCGGGACCTAAAAAGGGTAAAAGGGGTAGATCTAGAAAAAGACTACAGCATTAATGAAGCACAGATGAAGGATTTCGCAATATTCTCGCCGGTATATGACCGATATTGTCCTATGACTAATGTACAAAGAAATTATGGAAGTAATACCAAAGGAAATCTATTGTTATCTTAAAATTGCAGTGTTCTTGAACATTAGTTTAATTATTTAGCATATAATTTAAAAGTTTGTGTATACTTTATAACTATATCAAGTATGCGAACGAACGTTGAGTTACGTAACCTTCAACACTGTAGAGACATTGCCCCCAATGTCAATGATGTAAAATTGTACTTATGTTGAACTATAATTGTATAGTGGTCGGCCTATGGGCTGAATAAATAAGGAAATGAATTGAATTCGTTTTATTCAAACTTAAACTAAATACAACTCGGTAAGTATCAATATGAGAAAATGTATATAAGGTAGATATAGCACCCACACCACCTCCACCCGCGCGTCATGTGATTTGCATATTCATTTGTAACTATACTTCCTCAAACTGGGTGAATTGAGTACAATACTTCACAATATCAGAAACCGCACATGACATGACAAGTCAACCCCTGGTTTATCACAGTAAAGAAAAACGGATTGATTGACTGTGTTCGGTCCGCCATAAAACAGCGTTTGTTCACACTTCAGTCTATAATGTTCACGTTTTTTGTAACTTAATAATTTTCAAACAAAAGTCTACATATCAAAAGAATTGGTTTAATTATATCTTTTTTACATGAATCATAATTATTTCTACTGAATCACGGGCACGTGAGTTTAACCAATAGAACAAAAAGTAGCCGATCCGGAACCCGATACCGGACTTTCTTTTTTTATAATTAGTTTATTTTCTTCTATTTTATGACTTGCATATATCACAGATGACATTTACAATCTGTGTCCATGTGCTGCGTCACGTTTGTGTAGATTTGTTTAACACTAACTTAAAGTAAATGTCGTTAATCCTTTAATATTGTCTTACTTTCTGGCGACAATCTATTTCAGCCTTATTGTGGTTGTGGTGTAGGCTAGCGCAATACAAAAAGACATAATTGCTATAGATTTGGACACAATTTAAAATAAATAAATAAATAAATAAAT
>NW_018483470.1:0-2338 GCF_002113885.1 Mizuhopecten yessoensis
ACGAACTAGGTTGTGATAAAGCGGTAATTAAGAACCTCGAATTATCATTATTTTACGATAAAATTTACATTGGGGCACAGCAGGCCTGTTCTATCCCCGAACCTGTACGGTAGAAGAGGAAGGGAAAGGTCGAGGTACTGTTGGGACAGCATGCCAGTTGCGGTTTCTCCAGTTACCCTTTAGTTGGTGACACAGAAAAAAATCCTCGATTCTACAGAAATACCAACATAAATTGCCTCATACGATTATGCAGTGGAATACATAGGTCTCTTCTCTCTCTCTGAACAATACACATGGCGAAAATGATCGTTTAAGATAAAGTTTTGCTTAAGTGGTACAGCAAATCAAATTAAGCCTCTTCATTGCCAAAACGAAAATAATTCCACGTCTCTACAAAGGTTATTACGATCATGAAATAAGATGAAGAAGGTCAATTCTGTTCTTATCAAGGTGAGGTAGGTATGAAATCAACAGCCAAGATCATTTAAGGTGTACTGGAGGCAGGGTATATGTTAGTGTACCCGTTAAGGCCTCCTTGTGATAGCAGGGATCTGATGCCGACTTTAAAGTGCTACTTCACTACAATGCCATCCCGAAGGCACCTTTGCACGGCACACGATAGAAGGCATAAACGCAAATATCCAATTCTTAATACCGACACTGAGGATATCTCCGTATGAATTAACAGTAATTATAACTCGGTTGTATGGAGGTATAACGTGCTATGAATTAGTAAAATTGTGTATGGATTAAGTATATCTAGGTATGGATTATCTAAACATATAGCTTATTATGGGATGGTTGTACTTAGCCCTGATGTTAGTATTGCCAGTAGTTTGGAATAGAATATTTTTTTAAAAAAAACAAAAAAACTTTACAAACATTTACGAAGACACAATATTATCGCATAGTTAGACGTTACGTCACATGCTGGCAAATATCTCTGACGTCACATCAAGATGTGGTTTTATTCTTTCTATTACAAAATGGCGTTCCCATCAAACCTGAAAAGCAATGCTTGACACTTTATCAAATATAGGACAATTTTTACACAATTTTGTATGCGTAATATTAATATTCTAGTAAACAGCAGAGTCACAATGCATACTATTAACAAGGAAGATATGCAATAATATATTCATAAATCTATTGATTGAAGTACTGTTTATGCCCAGTTGTCATTTACGTCATTGGATAACGGTTATATATAATTATATTTAGACATAAATTTATGCTTGATTTTATGTTTTGATTTATGTTCTGTCGTACCGGAGGTTATATACGAGCATTCATTTAGCTAAGATAGAATTGAAGTTTCATGAAATGTGTGTATTAGTGTAAGCGTTTTGCGGATTATGATTTGTATTCCGAGTGCGATATGCATTGATTTGGTAACGTTCATCATGTAATAAACACCGCACTTTCGATTTTTCGATTGCATAATTAGATTGCAGTTGACATGACATTTTATAATTCATCAGCATTAAAAGGTATAAGTGTCAATACAGACACGTTTTAATGAATATCAAATATCGATATCACCGCCGTCATACTTATAAATCATACAAAACAGTCACCCGAATGTCTTTGATGAATTATGTTATCAGATCTGCGGCGTTACATCACTGACCGAGATAAAACACATGTCTGTCACTCAGGCACTTGTACTATTCATCGTTATACAAGCGTTTTGATAACATTGACGTTTATTTGTCTTGAGGATTCACCAACGAGCCTCATTATGTTCTCGCCCGATATATCGACTTGTCGACTGCTGCGATAAGTGCTCATGTACTGATTAGATATTTGGTGATATATATTGAATCGATATTCGTTATAATCTTTGAATATTTGTAAGAATATTGAAGTATCTACCATACTTGAACTGTTATTGTATAATAAAATATCTGCTGTAATAATGTGTTTTTAAACATACAAATGCTAACGTGATGCTACATGTATTGGTTTACGAGATAATTGCTAATATGATATCATTGTTAATTAATACGAAGTTATTGCTAATATGCTCTTACTGTTAATACGAGCTATTTGCTAATATGTTATTACTGCTCATACGTTGTTATGACTGATATGCTATCAATGCTAATACGATGTTATTGCTAATAGGCTATACCTGCTAATACATTGTAATGGCTAATTTGCTGTCACTGCTAATACGAGCTCGTTGCTAATATGTTATTACTGCTACTACGTTTTGATGGTTAATATGCTAAAACTGCTAATACGAACTTTTTGCTATGATTCTAACAGTGCTAATACGAGTTTATCGCTTATATGCTAACAGTGCTAATACGAGCGTATTGCTAATATGCTAACA
>NW_018483471.1:0-2339 GCF_002113885.1 Mizuhopecten yessoensis
GCTCCAGCCAGTTATACAGTAGGTGATCATAGCTCCAGCCAGTTGAACATGAATACGTTAATCTATTATAGATGACTTTCCCTGACCAAAAATTAAAATAATAAATACTCCTTTCATAAACGTTACGGAAATTATCTGAAATGTTTTGTAAGGAATTATCCATTTTCTTTCTTGTGTTGTATCGGACTCCTCATACTCCTTCGCTGCGTTTAGGTATCGTTATTAATTTCGGATGGTGTCTTTGTTTATTGATGATTTATCCTCGTGTCATCGGTTCTGCGCGATTCGGAAGCAAGCGCGATTTCGAACTCATTTCGACTGGAAACTGTTGAAATTACCAAGGACTGTGGATCACATGTGAACAATCAGACTAACGGAAGTAAACAACGACGAACTGAAAACTGTGGGTTTGTTTATATGTTTTCGAGCCTAGAATTTGATTGAGCGTTCAAAGAAAGACAAAAATAAAACAATAAAAAGAACTTATTCACAGTGGCCCGCATGAATAAATGCTTTGCTGGCTATTTCAAGAACGTTCCTAGATCGTCAAAATTAATTATCAAAACAAGTTTTTCTAAATTTCACATTTTTCATTTCTTCACAACTATCTTTTAGTAAGATTTGTTAACAACGAAATATTAACAATTGTATAGTTAAGTTTTGACCTAAGTGTATGTTGCAAAGATATTCTAAAAGAACAAATGACTGGTGTCGCTTCGTTTGCATTTGAACAGGAAATCTGCGGCTGTAAACAAAGCGAAGGGAAACTTTTGAAAATTTGAGTCTGTGGCACCAAAAGATAAAATAACTAGACCGATGCAGCAACAAAAGGTTAAGATATGGGACGTATCTAAGGTTTCCCCGTAATATTTGTATTCATTTCATCAAAACCTGAAGTGATAACCAAAATAAAACAACAAATGTTATATACTAGTTTTTGTTTGTACTCTTGATTTATTACACCACCATCAACGTTACACATAGCGGCCCCTCACTTTCGCGAGAAAACGAAAATTGATAACAGAAACCAAAGTTCTGATTTGCATTTTGTAATTAAATTATTTTCTCTAAATACTTAATGTAATTGAAATAAGAGATAAGATTAAATTCGATTTATAGATCTGTACATTGTGTATGTGTTGTAACTGTCTTATTTTCACAACAGTATAAGGGTATACTTCCTGCATTCTCTATACCGTTTCTGGTTTTCCGGACGATTCCATTCAATCGGAAGGTGGTTATTCTATTTGTTTTATTTTAATGAGGTTATTTTTACGAACGCATGTGCGCATTATGATTGTTGGAAATCCCAACAGTTAATCATGTGAGAGTGTTCCCACGGCCACTTTAATTGGCCTGGTAGACGTTTACTTGTGAGGAAAAACCCCACTGCTTTTTGACTACGGAAAATGCATAACAGTCATCACGATTACAGCATTTCTCAACCAAGGAATAAACAAAACCATGTGTGGCAGATTTGTGTGTGTACTCTTTCTTACTGATGTTTTCATTCATGTTGCAAACAAAAAATATTAAATAATGATCTCATCATCGGATATTCCATAGACCCATACGATAATATTGTGTCAGCATTATTAATGATAAAAGGCGAGTATACGTGCCGCTTGTATTATACACGTTAGAAATATATTTTAAACCTTCTAAAAATTAACAACCCCTCACTATACAGTGTAAACAAAGTTAAACTGATACTTTCAAAAGTAGTCGTCTGGGGAACAACAGATACCAATTCAAAAATTGAATAGCTTGGACATATTTTGTTGACCTTTATTTACCGATTAACCCATAACGGAACTTTGAATTTATCACAGTATCAGCAGCTTCTTCAATAGAAGTCAGTTACTAGCATTTGCTTCCAAGTATTAGTGGCATTCAATGTAGCAGATCCGGCACCATGGTAACTACAGCACAACTTGAGTGCATTGAGACGCACGGCATCTTTAAGTAGTCGTTTTAGTCGTATGCACCGAATTGATAGCCATGAATATTGACAGATTGAAGTATCGATGTGTTAAATAGTATCATGACCATTGTCACTGAAATCTAAGTTTGGTTATTTGAAAACAAAATACTTAAACAAAAAATATTAACGTTGATTTTGGAACATATCCACGGCCAATGTTTCTATCGAGGAAGGAATTGCAAAAGCATAGCATCAAAATGAATCTTACAAGGTTGGTCTTTATCCGCAAAACTGTATTTAGTCTTCATTAATGCTTTGCTAAATGATGCGAAATTTAGCGGGAAAGGGGCAATAGTTATTTCCTCGCGATTAAATATACCTACACAAGCTGATGACATATGTATTATCAGCAATA
>NW_018483472.1:0-2340 GCF_002113885.1 Mizuhopecten yessoensis
ACGTTTACTTGATAACGTTGGCTTGTTATTACACTACGTTTACTTAACCACATGTTAAATAAAAGTAAAATATCTATGTTCTGTTAAACAAAGAGTTAGAAGTAAAATATCCCATTTGCTTGAATGTATCGTTACCGTAAGACGTATCGACATAACCAAATGTTGAACTTAAAAATAGGTTCAGGTGCATACTTCAGAAGGTATCTACAGAAGTACCAGTATTGAATTATTATAGTATTTGATACGATTCCGTGTAGATATCGAATGTGAAAGGACAAACTAACGACACAGGGTTTTGAGACATGTATTAGTGTCTTTGTATTTGTCCCAGGGGTTTCCATGTGATCTTTCTTTACGTCATATTTTGTCCTTATTTCCTCGATTTTGTATTTCATTTTTGTTCACAATTTCGATATTTTTACTACTGTGTCCGCTGATATGTGCTGATTTCGTTATTTCATAATTTGCAATCTATCAGTGTTATTTTTTTTAGTTTAGTTTATTATATTGCTATTATTCAGCAACGCAAACTCGTGTTAAAGGGTGTTATATACTAGCCCGATCCTTTCACGTTCAGACATATTGACGAGGTTTTGTTCTTGCACAACAACATAAATAACAAGTACTTGCAATTGTCAATTATGATATCATATGTTTATCTCCGTCTGTTTCATACCTGTGGTATATCCACAATGATGGTAACCTCACTACCAACTGCATGACTGGTGATCGTTTTAACCCAGCCACGTCTGATAATGGTTTTCCTATGTCAGTGCTATTTCCACGGAGCCTGTATTGACATTTATTTTACATTCTTGATGCCGTCCCTTATGGTGACTTCTCAGATCCTGTCGATACAATTTCGAATCAAGTTTTGATTATATTTAGTTTTTAATTTCAAGAGCTCGTCCGCCTTCTTGATCTTAGTCTCCGCACTGTTTAATATTTATGAAGTCGCTTCAATTAAATATTTTGGACAATGACATACGAAAGTGTAAGATAATTTTACCCATAAACATGGGAATACCAAAATCCTTAATCATACCGTTTATTGTTTTGGAAATGAAGGGAAACAGTTTAGGTACATGTGTTTAGATAGTCGTTTGAATGATAAAGGCGCCTTTTACATTTTCATATATCTTCGTAAAGTAAATCTAGTGATATGAAATAAATACATATATTCCCTTTCTTGACCCTGCTGTCAGAGATTTAACATACATTCAGCTTCTAAATCAAGAATGCAATCTTACCAGCTGACAAAGACTCTATTTTTTACAGCATTGTGTCTTTGATAATTATTACACACACTCTCTTCGTTTGTGTGACAATAGTGGTTAACGTAGCTGTACATGTACATATTGCCTAGATGGTTTGGTTTTATATCGTTTTAAGTCGTATTAACAGCTAAAGTCATTCAAGGACGTGCCTCCACGTAGGCGATACATGCCTTGTATGTGTGCTTGAGGCAGTATGACCCGGTTCTGATGCCGATTTTATAATACTTCCTCACTAAAGTAACTACAATGCCGACGACACGCAACAAAGTATCCACCCCGGCACAATTTATTGACAACAGAGTAAGGACTAACTACTATTATCTTAAGTAGTTTGGTATGTCCCCCGGCCTGGGGACCGAACTCATTGCTGTCCTCACTTCGAAGAACCGAACGGTCAGCACTATAGCCAAAAATGAGGTTTGTCAAGGAAGGCACTAGGAAATAAACGTTCTTATGAAGCAGAGTAAAAATATAAACGTCCTATATACTGCAATGGTTGCAGCAGATGTATTATTATGTCACCGAATAAAGAGCACATTAGCAAATCCCGAATTCTACAGGGGTTTCCTCATTACTTGCTTCTCCCAGCATGTAGTGGGTAGAAATATAACAGCAGGTACATCCGTTCTCAAACCTCGACCTCCAGGAGGCAATGTCAATAATCCTTCTCTTGTCAAATGACCCAAACGAGATATGGATCAAGCATCGATACAAAAATTGTGTTTGTTTCCTATGTTACGTCCTTACATTGCAAAAACAATCAAACAACTATTTCTTAAAGGTTTATATATCTGTTCAATTACAAGACTTTTCATTATTATTACAGGAATCTAAATAACAGTTCACCGTAACACTCACCGTAGTAACTTGAAGTCCAAATAAGTCTACTTCTTGCAGTAAATATAACACTTATCCATTATACTAACCGTAGTTGATAATACACTTTACCATTGTACTAACCGAAGTTAATAATACACTTGACCATTGTATTAACCGCAGTCAATGATACACTTAACCGTAATACTAACCGAAGTTAATAATACACTTAACCATTGTACTAACC
>NW_018483473.1:0-2340 GCF_002113885.1 Mizuhopecten yessoensis
TTTTGTTTGATTGAGGAAATATACAATGTTAAGTGTATGGTGTGTTTCAGGAAAGTGCAACCCTGGATTCTTCTGTCCTACGGGTCAGACTGAGGCAAACCCCAGTTCATTTGTGTGCCTGGCGGGTCACTATTGTGAGGAGGGCTCGCCCACCTCGACCGCCTGTCCGACCGGAACCTTCTCTAACTCCACGGGCAACACCAACGTCTCTGATTGTAAACCCTGTACACCAGGTAAGCACTCGACTCGCTATTACTTATATCTATTCTATACCAAATTTGCAATGACAGAAGATTTTTAATTCAGATATCTCAATGAAAAATTATTTATAGACATATAAAGAGACGGTAGTAAAACTGATATGGTTCATTCAGTTCAGCAAATTCATATCTTCAAAAATTCATTGTTTGAAACACAAAAATTAAAGACAGTATTTCTAGTAAAAATCGGTTCATATTCCTGCACAGGGACCCTTTATTTATCCAGATAAGTGATGTGAAATTTTCAAAACCAGAATACCTCTGTGAACTTCTATTTAAATCCTTGTGTCTTGATATGTGTTGAAGGGTACTACTGTGACAGCCCAGGGTTGATAGAAGAGAATGGCATGTGTGATGGAGGTTTCTACTGTCCCGAGGGACAGACGACAGCAACACCTTCTGCCTACAGATGTCCTATGGGAGATTATTGTCCCCAGGGCAGCCCCGCTCCTGTCGTCTGTGAGAGAGGTCAGTTACATTAAATACATGTCGGATACAATAGAAAGTGTTCCGATACACAAATGAAATAAAGCATTAAATTTGCATTTACAGGAAGTTTATATGGAAGCTATTTTAAGGTTTGATTGAATAAGTGGTCAGTCGCTATTTTTTGGACCCCATAACTTAACGGCAATTGATTTAAGGTTTTTGTGACTAAGTTGTTGCTATTTTTAAGTGCTTGTTTGTAAGTGACTGATGTTTTAGGCTCATTTGACTACGACTGAGTGGTTGCCATTTTTAATATCCTAGCACTAAATGGCACATACTTTAATACTGCTATGACTAAATGTTTGCTATTATGATATTTTCAGGCTCCTATAACTATTTGGATGGTCAGGCTACATGCCTGCCTTGTCCTGAGAGATTCTACTGTGATCCCCATGACCTTGGTAACGTGACTGGAATCATCAGTCCTGTCAATTGTCCGCAAGGTTACTACTGCCCAACTAGCACACAATACAACTACCAGAACCCATGTCCCTCCGGCTCTTACGGCAGCGTGGAATTATTGGCATCAGATTGTAAGGAATGCATTATTTTAACTTTCTTTTTTACAAAGATATATATATCAAGGGTTGAACATATTGGTGTTGGATCGGGAGCAAGAACTAACGTTATTGTTTAGAAAACAAGTTAGAACACTGAAAGGCTTAATTAGAATCATCAAATAAAGTAATATCTACAGGAAGCTATGTACCAGTAATGGGGTTGGTTTCTTTATGCTTTATGTCCTGTTCATATCCAGGGTCATTTAAGGATGAGCCAGGTTTTGATGGTGACGGAAAAGTGGAGTACCTGGAGAAAACCCACCAACCAGTGTCCATTGCCTGGTGACTGCTCCACATAGATTCACCACTTATTGTTGTTGTATTAACTGAAGCTGTTATATTAGAGATTGTTACCCATGAATCCCATTTATCCTTCCTACAGTAGAATGTGTTACCCATGAATCCCATTTATCCTTCCTACAGTAGAAAGTGTTACTTGTGAATCCTTTTTACCATCATTGCAGTGTTACTGATGAACCTTTTCTCTCGTTACAGCCGAATGCTTTCCCTGTGATCCTGGTAAGTACTGCCAGACACCAGGACTAACAACTTTTGAAGGACCGTGCAGTGCCGGCTACGTATGCAGTTTTGGTGCCAATAGTTCTACACCGACTGATGGGACGACCGGACGTCCTTGTCCAGAGGGGCAGTACTGCCCCGAGGGATCCAGCACAGGTACAATCTTACTTACTAATCTAACTCATTATCTGTGTGGAATAGTCAATGATTCTATCTCATCTCTCATACCCGAGACTGCCATTTATCTAGCGCCCAGGTTCATGAAACTGTTCTCAGGCTCAAGCATGGATTTTGTGTTTAAACCAACTTTTGTATCATGTGACATGGTCAAAAAGTTGAGTCAAGGCATTGGAAATGGTACTCTGCTTCAAATCTCTAAAAATCATCCAAAATTATTGGCAAGTATAATCTTTTACTAATTTGTAACTGGAACAAAACATTGGGCTGAGTACAGAATCTGAGTTTGAACCCCGGTACAGTTTTATGAATACCCCGGTACAGTTTTATGAATA
>NW_018483474.1:0-2341 GCF_002113885.1 Mizuhopecten yessoensis
TGTGGTTTATCGGCTTTATTTTTCATATTTCATAACACCATAATTACTATCAAATGTATTTCTATATTTGAATCAACGGTCGTCTGTACTACATTTTCATTAATTAATGGCGTATATTTGAATACGGAAATTATAGAAGAGGTCCAATGTAAACACAAAATAAATGGTTGGCGAATGAAATGGATACTGAAGATCGTTATATCAGATTTCCGCTTCACCGACATGTGGAACACAGGCTGCACCTGCTTCCCTAGCAATGCCTATTGTTTCACTGATTGGTTGAAAGCTGAACCACTGACACGTGCGGACCCTTTCGAGAGCCTGTTGTCCGTGTTGGTGGCCAGATACAGCTGCTGGTCTTCTTGTCAAGGGTAGCCATCCTATTAATACAAACTCCCACCTCCAGAGACTTGCATTATACTCTTCGACACCCTCCGGTGACGCTCGGTATGTTCCGTTGTTTCCCGGTGTCGCTGGAATGAAAAAGCACCACTCCGGTGCACATAATGCAACGAAGATCTGCCAATTAGACACATTGACTGTGAATAAGGCGCGTACTACTAGGAGAACCCACCGATACACGTTTGTCTACTAATGCCTCTTTGATAATTCCTACATGTCATGTCCCTCATCCAATTTCTTTTCAGTGTATTTCCCCAGGAATTCTGGTTTCATTTTACCCTATTGACTGCCATTGACCGGTACCATCCCCGGGTATTGCTTGTGGGGTTTGTATGGAACAATGGACACCGATACAGTTACACAGCGTGAAACAAACAAAATTAGCGAGATCTGCGGAGATCATCAGTAGGCGTTAGTTGTCCCAGCTGTGAGATTCCGGAACCAATCCGACACTATGGCTTGGAGACACAACACAATTTGCCATTGCAATGTTTCAGGTGGATGGGGTAATCAAACCTTTCTGTGGTAATTAGGCAGGTTTTAACAATTTGTTGGGTGCCCATTCCATGGAACATACATCTCTTTCAATAATATGTACGAGTGGGTCACACTAAGAGCGAATGATGCATATTACAGAATATAAAATAATGATAGTTTTGGCAAGTGTGATCCTCAAATAAGCTATGTTTCATTTATTTTGACGGGACAAAAGCTTGCAAATTAGTGCAGACATATAGCGTTGTCAATGGTTAATTACCATCTCCGAAGTTTGATAAATCCTAAAAGCAAACGGGGTAATTAAAACTTTAAAAGAATGTATTTAAATATATTTTCGACTATGTTTTACTGTATTACTCGTTTATTCATTTTTTCAATGATGCACACTTTGCTTTTATTCATGCCACGATACTGGAAATTAATATGCTTCAGGTACTTATGATTTCCTTTATCATAGTGAGGTTAATAATATACGACATTTATCTGTACAATATATGCTATTTCCTATATAATATTTGAAATATTTTATAAACTTAAAACTGTGTTGCTATAAAAGATAATACAATAATCTAATATAGAACGAGATTTTGTGGCATTAAATACCGAAAAATATATCAGCCCTCAGTATCATTCGCAGTGCATCTTTTAAAATAAGGAAAAAATGCTACGACTTAAAATACTATATAAACATCTGTCTTCTTACTGGATAAAATCCAGCATGGTGTTAAAAGCGTAAAGTGTAACTTGTAGATAATAATGGTTCTACTGAAGTAAGATGGTTTTATCTAACATTCAAAAACAAACTACATGTGTTAACAAATCACCATGAGAAAAAATCAATTTTCTCGTATTTAATGTAACGAAATATCGTTTATCTCAGAAGTCCTTCCTATTTTATCTCACGATTCCATGCTGTTATATTTCGCAAAGTCCCATCTATTGTTATCTCACGATTCCAACCTATTATCTATCTTAAATGTATCTCCTTTGATAAATCTCATAAATCCCCCTATTAATATTTGTCTCACGAACCCCCTATTATCTATCTCAAAGTTATTTCCTATTATTTATCTAATAAGTCCTTCTTTTACTATTTGTCTCACGATTCCCCTCTATTATCTATCTCAAAGGTATTTCCTATTATTGATCTAATAAGTCCTCCTACTATTATTTGTCTCGCGATTACTCCTATTATCTATCTCGAAGGTACCTCCTAACATTTAAGTCATAAGTATCCTCTTATTATTATTTGTCTCACGATTCCCCTCTATTATCTATCTCAAAGGTACCTCCTAATATTTATGTCATAAGTCCCCTATTATTATTTGTCTCACGATTTGCAAATGTCCCTGCTATTGCTAATCTCACAAGTCCCTCTTATGCCCTAACTCACAAATCCCTCTCATGACCTAACTCACAAGTCCCTCTCATGACCTAACTC
>NW_018483475.1:0-2342 GCF_002113885.1 Mizuhopecten yessoensis
ACACTAAGATGCAGGCTCCAACTGTCCGTCTTAGGTTGTGGCGAAAGTCCATTGAGGTTTGCGTGATAACATCGCTTAGCGTTTCCCTTGTCCGTCCATACAGTCTTTGTGAAAAATACAATATATTAAGGCAGAGCGACGCAATTAAGTCGATATTGTGGAAAACCCTATGAAGTTAAGCGAACTTCCTGTCCTGTGATGGCTGTAATATTAGCTTAGAAATAAAGTAATGTCTATAGTAGCTTCATCATGATGGTTTTTATGTTATGATTAATATTCTTCTCCTAAATCTTTTAAGGCATTTGTGTTTCTAATCAATAGTTGTGGACTCTAATTATTAACCATAATTTTATTTCCTGTGTAATGTGACAAAGACATGGCAATCCTCTACCCATAAAACACATCATTACGTGAGATAAGGAGATCGGACACGACTGTCTGCTGTCCTAGAACACATTGCAAGGCAAAATTGATCGCTGTTCCATTAAAAAAAGTAGAATGTGAGTGTCGACAATTTGTACAGACAGTTTTGATCAGTGTTCTTTTTGTTAAACGATAGCTCATTGTCCTTGTTAAGACTTAACTAATGTCCTCTCTGAATCAACTGTGAAACACCGTAGGTGGGAAAAGCCGGCACGTTACGCTTGTATTATTTGTAGTGAATGCGTTGTTGCTGGAGTGTTATATCCATTAAGATAAGATTGACGCAAAAGCTTGAACAAAACACACCACTAAACGAACAAACAAGTGGAAACCTTCAACAATACCAAAAGTATTTATCTGTGCGATAATAACAATATGCTGTTAAAACACCAACACGACAAATATAATACTATATTTTTGCACAATAGAATATTTCGTTAAGGCACTTCACTTCAACCAGAGGTTTATTTTCGCTCAATGTAAATTGGAACCTTCAATAACCACATCATTTTATGATTTATTTGATTGCATACATGTGACTTGTACAATATCTTGAAAACCAAAACGAATGTTTGTTACACTGACAAAGCACCAATATTGTGGTCACGGTCGTAATTCTGCAGTGTTACCCCTTCATATAACATTAAGTTCTCTTCTGCAGTGCAGTTATATTCCTTCATATTAACATTTAATTCTCCACTAGAGTTTAAATTTTTTCACCATATTACTTTCACTTTTGAAGTTCAGTCCTGTATATATCCTCAATACTACACGCATTTTTCATCTAAAGAGAAAAGGCTTGTACAGTTTAATTAAGTTTGGTTAATCAAGCATGCAATAGAAATAAACCTCTCATTATTGACCCAACCCCCCGTACCAGCTGATGGACGTTTACGTCTATAGATAACGTTCGTGTGCGAAACATTCTAGAAACCTATTACGTTCAGATACTTCATTTCCAATGTCCTAAAACTAGTAACATTTCTGTTTTTCAGATTGGGTCCTCTTCAATTTCGGTGTCACGCAGTCCGTGAAATGTTTGATATGCACACGCCATCGACGCTGGTTGGGAGATTGGAATTAAAGTTTTGTTTGTTTAATAGATTCCTAAACACACGCTGTCGACCACTGTGTCATATCTTTTCTTTGTTTCTTTATTTTTCAGAGTAATCCATAACTACCGGGAGTACACTTTCGTAAAAGTGCTTTGAGACTAAGAAACCGCCGAAAGTTTGTTAATAATACCAGTGTGTAGATATATACTGCCAATCTCTCATGTAACTACCCAGTGCAAGTCGGCCGGTAGTATTGTGATAATTGAATTATTCCGATAGCATTCATTGTTAAAACAATTAACTCTGTAAATACATTACGTGATTGGCTGCTTTGAGCCCAGGAGAACATTTTAAATTATAACTGTGTTTTCTGTAACCTGATGATTTTGGACTGACTAACATTGTATTGTTTTGGTACATTCAATTCATGCCATGTGTTTTCGACCTGACAAGCACACACGCCAGACATCTAACATCTATCTATAGTAATCAGTTCGTTTCCAACTGTTCTAAGAGTACTAGGGACTGAACTCGTGGGTACTAGCACTTTAGACATTTCCGTCTCTGGTAATCTATTTTTTCGGTTTTCACAATAACTTGGTACTAATGCAGTGTAGCATGTACTAAATGTCGACCTTGTATATGTACAGAACAGTAGGTACTTGTACTCTTGCTGGTTATTTTGAGTTTAAAACAATTGGCTATGCCTGCGGCAGTAGGCATTTAAATCTAATTGTTTTATGTACGAAAAGAGAAAATATTAGAAAGTTCGGCACTGATATTAATTCATTTATAGCTGATATTAATTTTGCTCGTAGTAATGAGACATACATTATAACTAGTCTCTTTAGTAAGCGTTTACAC
>NW_018483476.1:0-2343 GCF_002113885.1 Mizuhopecten yessoensis
ACATTCTTGCCACCACACTTTGAGACACCCCAAGGTCTGCTGCAAGCTGACGTTGAAACATGCTAGCTTGCAGCACTCCGATGCCCCTATTCATTTCACCGCCATTTAACTTGTCTGGTTCGTATTTGTGTCATATTAAAACAAAAACAGTCAAAGAATAGCTAGGCAAGGCTAAGAAAGGCGTTGTTCAAATTGATAAGGAAATCAATTTGAACAACGCCTTTCTTAGCCTTGCCTAGCTTTTGAAAGGGATGTACACATGGAAAAGCGATGCAATTTTAAACTGCATTATAGGTATTAGTATTCTTGTTTTATTATCTCCCCTAGCAACAACAGATAAAGTTGAATCCCACTCCCCCAAAAATATTGTCACTTGTGTATAATGTTTAATTCAAGTGGGGAAAAGGCTTGCACTGTCTTCCCCAACCCATTGATCCATTTATTTGGATAATTGGTCCATGTTTGTGATAGGGAAGATGTTCAGGGGAAACAAATAATTTTCTGTTGATCAGCCGTCTGTGTCGGGCCATTGTTTATTTTTGCAGAGCCTAGGTAGTGCTACTGCGGAGAGTCAAGATGTCGGAAGACAAGCGAAGAGGGGAAGAAGTAGAAGATGGCGGGCCTGGTCTTGTCTACATGCCATTTGTCGTCATGGAAGAATTCCTAGACAAACTCAGATTACTGAATTATGAGAAGGAGTTTTCCCGTGTACTTAATATGAAACCAATATCAAGGTACAACATGATGAATTAACAGTGTGCTCTATCACTTTGGGTCATTGTCAATTTTCTACATATTTATTAGAATATATGGCTATGCCAAAATTGGTTTATTCTCGCCTAGCATACATGTCTATTTTCACACCTAATAACAATTTGGTCTGTTTCAAAATGATGCAGGAGGTTATAATACATATTATTATTAAGAAACTATGTCTACCTTAATCAATAAATATTCCATAATCTTCGTAAAAAACTATAGTGACATGTGGTAGAAGATGGTATTTGTATATTAAAAAAGAAAAAAGGATACATTTATTTTAATTTTGTATCGGATGTCAAAATAGTTACATTTTTATAATTCTGAGTTATTATAACATCACAATTGATCATAAGTGAAGCCTCATTAACTTACGTCCTTAAATGACTGTTAAACAAAATCAAACCAAACCAAACCAAACCTCATTAAGTAACTTTAATATCAATGATTATTTAAACATTCTGTAATGGATTGTCTATAATTTCAACTGATACAATCACAGTTGACTTGAATTTGTTTTATTTTGATGGTTACATGTGCCTGCAGAATAAATGTGTTTATCTCCAAAATATTTATCATAGAGCACCTCTTCGGGCGAAGGGAACTTAATTTTATGATAAAAGTTTAAATCATCAAGGGAATGGGATGGTGACAGGATGACATTTCAAATTAAAAGTGCTCACTTATTTTCTTCTGAAATGTGCTCATTGATCAATGCATTATATTATAGATATACACTGATTTACTGTACAATAATTTCAGACATTACTTCGCCATACCAACAAACCCAGGGGAACAGTTCTTCATGTTTACCTCACTGTCGGCTTGGCTGCTGAGGAAGGCTGGCAAGAGTTTTGAACAACCACAGGAAGTATGTACAGACTGATAGTAGATTAATGAAATGCCCCACTACCATTTCCATCAGCATTTAGACTTATATTTTTATCAGTTTGATAAAAGAATTCATTTAAAAGAATGAATAATTGAAATAATATCATTGGCTTAGCCTTTTTCTTACAACTTTATCTAATTTTAAGCAGCAACTCTTTAATCTCAATCACTGCAACAATATACAAATTTGATTAAAATGAAATATTTTGTGATCAGAGCTTTCTAAATGAGGTTAATTTAAGAAATTTTAATTTTGTATTGCTTGTAGCCCTTGTTGATGTTTTATATGTTTAAAAGCTTTAGTGAAGTTGTGTGATTTACTGTAGATTTCAAAAACAATTCATACATTTATTTTACATATAGTTCATGCACACTTAATTCCATAACTTCACAATTCTGCTTATTTCACTAGGACATAAATTCATGCATATATTGCAAATTATGTACAGAACAAAAATTGTTCTTGTTATACAAATGTATTGTAATGAAATGTAAGTATTTACAGTACAACATATGTGTAAGATGTAAAAAGAGTTGTATACAAATGGCAGATGAAACATTTATTGGTTATTTAATACAAGATTTAACCTACATTAATTCTTCAATTTCTAAAATGTATCTGCATTTTTCATAACAGTTCCAGATTAAGTGAGATCAATATTCGTAAGCTCCTGATTTTTGTGTTGCCTGCAA
>NW_018483477.1:0-2344 GCF_002113885.1 Mizuhopecten yessoensis
TTTATATTAAATGTTCAATTTGCCAAAAAAAGGTGGTAGAAAATGAGGATTTTTTTAATGTAAAACTAAGTTGTAGGGGAAAACCTAAACTGCTTTTCTAAGAAAAAAATATAAGTGAAAGAACTATCACTTCCATAATTAAGAGAAAAATCATAATTTTATCGTATTGCGCAAACATTTATAGATTTCTGATAACATGGCATGAATTTATGTTTTTTTAACATTTTCAGTTTTCTCGAAAAGATGTATTCTGTTGAATTGAAAAAACCCGAGCACATGATACATTGTTTTACCGTTATTATTATGCAAGACACTCCTACTCATATAAAAGTTTATACAGGATTTTCTTCAGATGAGTACATCCCGAAGACCGGGGTCCTATAGTAAAAAAAATCACTAATCAGAATAACAAGCAAGTCTATGTTTATTTTTGTAAACGACATGATTGTCATTGAAGCATGCCAACTGTCTACTAATGTGCCAGGAGCATAGGGGCCCGGTTTTGGAATTTTGGGTAATATATTATGTAAATTGTAATAATTTCGGTTAATAATACATCAGTAAATAATAGCAGCACTTTTTATCCGGTGTTTATACACATTCTAAAACCTTATAAAATTCGAGGGCACCGAGGTATTAATTGAAATTATTACAATTTACGTCATACATTACCCAAAATCCTGCAACCGAGGCCCTGTGACCAGGGTCTGGGATTGAACTTCACACTAAGGTATATCGCGTTATGTAGCGTGTTTAGAGTTATCTCTCCTGTACTGTGTAACTCTCCAATGTTAGGGCTTGGGCTTGGATTGTAAACAACGGAAACGTAATCAACAGGAGTTGTTATACTACATCGATATTTGGGAAGAAGCAACGAATCAGGGAATCATGTCCGAACCAAGTAATTATATCTACGATTAGTGATACGTCTGCTAGTGTTTAGATCTCACTTACGATATTAATCAGGATGTTAAACACATCCATTCAATTAGGTGACATCATACACGGATCCTGTTTACTGCTTCGTAATAATTCAGTCCATACAGACGTATTAGTCGCAACTTTGAAAGAGTTGAGATTCCCATCTTACAACCATATACAATGTCTTCAACTGCTGAGCATATTCATAAAGAGACGGATACACATGTATATGCTATCAGGATGGGCCCGATTCTGACCCCTCCCTTGAAGTCTATGTCCCTTAATCATGGGTTTGAAATGCATATGGTTTGGTAGTACTAATATTAATGCCCGCCCTCCTCTGACGACTCCACGGGTGCTGGGCACACTAATAGTAGTATGATGTGTATACACTATATAATGATATATACACATCATATTACTATTAGTTACTTGTCGTCAGAAATTATGCTATCACAGCTCACCCTATAACTAAATATATAATTGTGGAGTATTATGAGACAATTACACAGATGATACCAGGATGGCACTGAGTTCTGCCCTCACCCTTGAAGTGACTTAGTCCAAGGGTCATAACTTTGAAACTGTTGAGCTCCCCAACCAATACAATATAACTGTTGGTCTTCTTCTTCGTTCAGTAAGAGACGAATCTCCAAGGATGGAGCAATTTCTGTCTCTGGAAATTGTGCGTGCATGTGCGGAAAACATCAATTTAGTTTTGGTACTGTAGATTAAAATCAAAATGTTTATATAAAGGGTAGAAAGGTTTAGGGGGGAATGGGGAGTAGTGTCGTGTCTCATGGCATAACTGAGAATTAATTGTGAAACAGTGCACTGAGTGCACCAGAGTCACACAATTTTCGCACAAAGACATGTTAAACTTCGTCCCCTGGGCAACTCAGGGGCAACAGGTGTTCATATATACATAATGTGAGAAGTACAAATCACCCTTGAATGATTCAAGGCTGTCTGCCTCAGCCAGTGAGGAAGGTAGGGGCTGTCAAGTCTGTTATCATCCTTGGCATGTATGATGACTTGAAAAAGTCCGTGGAAGTCTGTATAGGACGAAAACGATGACTCCCTCGTGTCCTGGAGTCGGCCTTGGTGAGATACCAGTCGGCTGGAATAGCTAAAAGATCATGAGTGATCTTATAGAAGTTGACCAGTCTGGCCTTCGGTTCCTCCTACGGTTCTGCAGGGAGTCCCACTGAAGGGTGTTGACCATGTCCGACACACATCCTGGTGTTCTGGAGTGTAAGTGATTGTGGACATATCTGTTCGTTCTTCTCTGGACAGCCTCAAGCTGGCTGATGGGCTCTGCACGGTATGGATCCCAGGCGGAGCATAAGTATTCCAGTTGAGGTCTGACAAGGGCAGAGTGAGTGAGAGCTTTGCACGCCTGGTGCATCCAGACATGTTACAG
>NW_018483478.1:0-2346 GCF_002113885.1 Mizuhopecten yessoensis
CTCAAAGATACAACACAGTGCCGTGCCGTGACTCGAACATGCAACACTTCAGTCACGAGCCTGGCGTCCTACCACTAGACTGCTGGCCTCCTGTAGCTCAAATTTCAAGATTTATACTTTGGACTGGTGACTAGTTTTTCAATCTAGTAAATAACCAATCTCTTACACAAGAATTGCATGTTCTCAACAGCTTTAATTAACAAAAACAATTGTGATTTTCACAAATGACATTGTCAATATCAAATTGTGCCTCAAACCCAGTGAAAAATGACTTATATATAATAAATACTTCGCCTGTACTTAAGGTCTTGGGTTGGGTTTAGGGAAACAAATTTTCTTTATACAGGCGTAGTCATGATCAGATGAAGTTAGTTTCTCCTTCGTATAATTGAATAGTATACTTAAAACTATCGAATTAAATTGATCTAAGTCTTTGTTGGTACAGAGTGCTGAAAATAATGATAATATCAGTATACATATTGCTTCATGTTAGCCTCGTCTACTATAACAAAATACTCATTAAATGTGTAATCAGACTTAAATGTCTCACAACTGCTGCTTTTCTTTGTATAGAAACACTTTAACAAACACATAGTGAAATATGAATGACAGCACTCCAGAACCTGATTACCGACCCCGGATAGCCTTTATTTAGGCTGGTGTTCTATTTTATAAACTGTTATCGACTTGTAAAGGCATACAAATACAGATTAGAATAAAATCTATTTAGAAATGATGTGTTTCCTATTGTCAATCTGAGGTCATGTGATAGTCTTAATATATCCAGCTTTATTTTTCACTATGACACAATGGACATGTTAACCTCATTTAAACTGTGTGATGCCTTATCAGAGTTGTTAAAATGCTGTTTTGTTTACTGTTCGATAACTGATAGCGATAATTGTTTGATATCGATGAATTGTTTGAATGAGGAGATTTTCAAATCATCCATTTTAAAATTATTAGAAATATAAACCACTAAAAAGGCCAAGAATAGACATGCTTAGTAAACTTGGTCAGGAGCCATATTTTCTATACGTTTTTTAAGAGAACTTTTTGTCAAGGGGATGTTTATGAGAATGTCTCAGAGTGTTTATTATATTTTTGTTTTTGTTTAGAAAAGAAAAAATAATAAAAAGCAGAGAAAAATGAAAATATTACATAAGTAAACAAATTGGTGTCAAAATTATGGCCACTTGCCGTACATGTAGTTTTACATATATATAGATATATTTAACTTTGATATTTCTGTTATAATTTGGCCCTTGTCTCTGTAACTATCTGAGATCCTGAGATTTATACTGATGCATCACAGTTGTATATAGCATGGTTGGGGCTTACAACAGGTCAGTTACCTGTCCTTCTAAAACTTGATACTCACCAGCATATCTCAACTCATTCATACTACCTACAGGCTAAACACTAATTTATACAAAGAAAACACTCCATATTGTAAATGCATAATAGTATTCCCCAATCTTCATACATATCTATATATCCAATCATTCACTTTTGCCATAAAAGCAATAAAAGGATTGTTGAATGTATTGCCCTTGTAGCTATATACAGTAGGGTATTATCATGAAATTTATCAATACTGTGATATCAAGTCAAAATCATGAATGAGTATGTGGAAGCAGGTTAGTAAAAGGTGAATCAATCATTTTAAATCCAAATAAGTGTGAAACGTCCGTATTTGACCAGTTCACTTGCATTTATTAGGAGAGAGGTACATGTGTACCATTTTTTGTGTTCACATGACAAGGTGTTTTAGTAGTAGATGGCTTTGTAGTATACTTTTAATGGAGATGGTGCTGGTTATGTTGAATTCACAAAATATTTGTTCTGCAAAATCACCAGGTAAATTGTTACTCAGATCAATAATGAGTCTTTTGAACTTTGAACTTGTCAAAGAACGTCAGCCAATAATATACATCATAAAGAAAGATTTGTTTGCAATATGTCTTCAAGGATACAAGAACTGGCCACTCCATAAGATATCCAAATGCCAGTTTGATATCCAGGTTGTTCGATCATGTCTCTGTGATCGTGGAATTTAAAGAGTCAGGAATTCACCTTATCGGACATCCTCACTCCTCAACCAACATATATATGACCTATCAATTGACCTTCAAATGACCCTTATGTAGGATATAAGCGTTGAGCGTTCCTTATACATGGTAACTAGGAAATTGTCTCCACCTTTGTTGAACAATGCAACTGAGCTTTAACATATACAGTGTATTTTGTAAGTCCTTTAGCTCTGTTTGAGCCATCTTCATTCTGTAATCAGCCTTTGTCTGTAAAACTGATTCTATAGCTCAAAGATGAACTGAAGATGTAAAA
>NW_018483479.1:0-2346 GCF_002113885.1 Mizuhopecten yessoensis
CAAAATATCCAAGTCTGGTGTCAGGGCCAGAGGAAACTCTGGCTATATAATTTAATGTGGGTTCAGTGAGGTAACAAACAAAACGCTGTTTGCTTTGGCCACTTCTACTAAAATCGTGCTTTTCAGTTAACTAAACAACACATACAAAAATGACATTATACCAGAGTAGGTCCGTGTATTTCCATGGAGATTCTGGTCCCGCGACCAGGGCCCACATCTGGACCTGCTCCCAAATGAATTCACTCCGAGCAAAGGAAAGCTATGGGGAAAGTGTTAAGTATGCTATTTTTTGCATTGATTAATTGAACCACGGAATATATTTATCTTAGTCCGTGATTGAACGTGCACGTGACATTCTTTGATTGCTTGAGAGGTGTACGACTTTCATGATTCAAACTGCGTTTCTGGATAGGTACCAGTCAGTGGATTTGTACTTGTTGAGATATATATAGTGTTATAATTGTTGTTTTAAGAAATGCTGGATAACTGACGCGATTACGGTCTTAATCACATGAAAATTAAACGTTTTCATATGCTTTTTTGTTGGTAATTAGATCCAGAAATGCAAAATAATAATAATAATAAAAAACGATTAACCATCGAACGATAGTTGTGTTATCAAATGTCGATTATAATCATATTTATTAAAAAAAGAGCAGCATTTTCTTGTTATTGTGTCCTGCACTGCAGTGTGGAAGACGTTATAATTGATTGTACCTTTTATTCTTAATGAAAAAAAATATGGGGAAAACATTCAACTACGCCTTTTTGTTTTTCAATTGAATGCAAGATTTCTTTCATGAACTGGAGATAACTTCAAATATTCGCAGACGTTTTCAATTGATTCATAATTACATGTACACCGATCGTTAAATAGTTGACAAAATAGATTTAAATTAGCTTAATGCAATAAAAAAATACACTAGCTAAATGGCTCGGGATGAAATACAACCTCTTTTTAACCTATACCGTGGAATAGAGTACATTTTGCAATACTCAATGGTCATATCACAGAATTGGATTTCTAGATTACATTAAAGTTCGTGGTTAAAATGTAGCTAAATTTAGTATCTTGTAACTTGTAAAGATACCGAATGACTTTCGTTTTTTTGTAGTTAATGATTATATCTGTCGTAGGACGAGGAATGATAGTGCCGTCGCTGGGACTCTAACCCATGACCCTCGGCTCTCCAGCCAGGTGCTCTACCGCTGAGCTAAAGGGGAATTCCCTGCAGCTGACGCTTGTAAAGCAACCTAATTAATACACCATTGTTACATATCTATTACACACGTCTCTGTTTTGAGAATGTTTTTTTCCTGAAATCTGTCTATAAATTACTACAGTAATTATGTCCTGCAACAAATGCAAACAGAGTTATCTTCCATGTAAAGCTCTTCTTTCTTTACTTTCGATACCCCTCTGAGATTTAGTTCGAATATAATAATAAACTAAGATACATCTTTTTGAACGAATACAAAATGGCGTCAGAATCTGGTGAGAGAAAAGTTTTCAGATACAAAAATGCTTTTATTCAAAATCAGCCTTATGACAAACACAGAAATGAATGATCAATCTTTCTTGATAGTTTTTCTATACTTATGCAATACCATTCTTTATGGATAAACACGATAAAAGCATTGTGCTGACCATTTTCGTTTCCGTCGTAATGACGTCTTCTTCAATTTCGTTTGTCACGCATGTAGTACCTGCGCTAGCCCGCAATCGAAATCAGCAATCTACTGATTGACGGAAAAAAATAGTGGAAATTAGCATGACTTCAGTTGAAGTTTGACATTCGTTAGATTGTATCTTACTTTTAGCTAAACATTCTTTGTTTGTTAAATCTGTTTGAACGTAGCTCAATGGTTCTTTTTACTGTTATTGACAAAACGAATAAATGCCACATTAAACTAACAAGTAACTAGTGGCTGTCAGGTTTTATTGTCACCAAATATTGGCTCTTGAGTACATTCTTATGATCATTTGATAACATTAAATGTGTTTTTTTTTGACACGTCATGGTTATTTTTAGATAAAAAAATGTACAAAACAAAAAAAGATATATAGAAGGAAGAAATTAACATATTATTAAATAAAACATTGACGTTGATATGTACACCTGTCTCTCTCAAACATGTATAGCAGAGGTAGCAGAGTACAGAAGAAATGGTCTGATCCTGAAATTGAAGGGCATGTCTCAGATAAACATGGATAGTGGATTCATCCTGCAAAAGACATGCACCTACATATCTATATATATTTATAAACTACATTTTGAATACATTTTTTTAGATAAATGATTATTTTCATTGTACAAAAATATCACCCATGACCACCGTACGCTA
>NW_018483480.1:0-2346 GCF_002113885.1 Mizuhopecten yessoensis
TTTTTTTTTGTTATAATTGATGTATATTTACATTTATTTATCTATTTATTTGAAATTAACATGCTATACATGTATGTGTATTGCATTATTTTTGTATTACAATCATATTTGCTCTCCGTGCAATTTTCCAATACAAATGGAGTATAGTTGACATCATATTGCAAATGAGTGCTGTTTTCTGTCATTGGCTTTAAGTTATGAAAAAGCGTTTGTGATACTTATTGTTTCCATTTAACTTCGCAGAAGTGATGCTCATTATTACAGAGACGGCATCTATATTGAATATCGCAACTGGATAAGGGAAGAAGATTTCAGTCGAAAGTGATGCATAAGATATATGTGGATACCTGTTAGCAGAGGAGCACTTCTATATATACATGTACATTATACATTTCAATAAACTATATACACGTAAATTGCGCGCGTGATTATTTCTAGCCTATTTATCGTTATACGGTATTATATTTTTATATATATATTTATTTTTTTTACTATATTTAACCTATATTTTGCGATTACCCAAATTTCACGCTGTCTCTGTTTCATAATTACATACATATGTACATCATCAACATTTTTAATTAAGGCACTTAAACCTTGATCGCATTTAAAGCACATTATTGAAAAGCTTCCGTAAAGATTTTTTCTACAGCTTTCATTCGAACATGTACAACCCAAATAGTCCTTCGTGAAACAGAACATCAAAGTTAGATAGACGTTTGGTAATGTACACGCCCCTATATTGTTGATGGATATAAACAAATCTCCACTTAAAAATTAATTTCACACCTTCTTGCTAATGATATCTTACCTGGTGTAGGGCCGTTCTGAAGTGTGATCAAAGGCTGCTCCACCGCACATGTTGGTCTGAGCCATTACCACACCATATGATTCCCATCTGGTCGTCAGCGACAGTAGCCTAGTTCTGCGCGTGCTTTGCGTGTGTATCTAGATCATAGCAGATCGTCAAAACGTCTTTAGGTTTATCCGGGTTTGTTCTGAGACATTGGTCGAGTTTTATGGCTTAATTAGAAATGGGAGCCTCTAAACACTTGTAACGCTCCAGAGATTATGATATATACTCCTTTCCATTTCACACACAAACGACTGTTTTCATTTAGCTTTCGGAATTGACAGCAGGTCAAAATTTATATTAAGTGTTCTCCAGCTGTCGACATCCTATTTTTCTTAGTAGAATGTTTTAGGAATCTTCATTCAGTCGACTAATAGACTCTATTTATTTAGCTCCACTAGATATATTCGGATTTATACTAATAACCAGAGCTGTTTGCCATCTCAGAAATGTTTACATTTGCCGAGTTCGGTGCTGTGTGTGGATACATAGACTAACGCTCTTGATTCCGGAGAATCCATTCCGTTCTCCCCACCTCAGTAAACACAATTAGACATTTTTCGCGGTATCCGGTGTTTGCCAATGAAATGAATTCGTTCGTTTACTCGAGATGTATGTTTCTAATTGAAATTAATTCCTTTGGCTTTGGTGATGCCAAGTGAAACTGACATTTCTTTAGCGGAGATCGCCTGCCTGATACCATGCATCATTACATAGCATATTGTAGCTGTATTTATATTTTGATTGAAATACCAATTATTTATCGTGGCATTCCTCTATATTCATTTAACATATTCACACGTTTACGAAATGTTCGCACAAGGAAAACTCTCTTATAATTTCGAGGAGTTCACGTTGAGTTCGAGAATTCACAGGCGTGTCGCCGACCACTTCGGTACGCTATACATCGTAGTCAGCTGTTCCCACTGGGTGGGTTTAACGGGATGGGGGATGTTTAAATGCCGAATCAGGACACTTAATCACGCCTGTATCACAAGCATTATTACACCCTGTGCATTAATATTCGCAACCTGCCAAGTTTTGTGTACACACGTGTATTAAAAATAAATGCAAACTGTCATGACCAAGTGACATAATATCTGAATCTCTTTGTGTTTTGAATTAATCTAATACAGTCTTAAATAAAAGCATTCATTTATAAGAGGTGTATTTAGATTACGACTGGGCGTTTTTTGTTCATTAATTGGGTAAACATAATTAAATTAGGAATGCATTTGTTGATAATTTTTCTTAATGGAGTCAACATTATCCTTCTGTTTTCCACTTATGAATTAGTCCTTCTCTTCTGGTGTTATAAAAATACTAACTCGGTTCAGTTAAAGCGTTGTCAAGTTGGATTGAAGTACATACACTTAATGATAACAATAATGTTAAACTCTCCATATTCCTTGTACCTTTATTTACCTTTATTTATCTCTGTTGAACTCTCCTATTTCCTTGTACCTTTATTTATCTCTGTTGAACTATCCTAT
>NW_018483481.1:0-2347 GCF_002113885.1 Mizuhopecten yessoensis
ACATAGTCTAGTTTACAATACGACCCTGTTATGCATATATGTACAGATTTAATAAGACAATTATTAAGTTTCTGGTGAAGAATATACTGAATATTATTTTTCCCTTTTTCGACATTCAATTCGAAATCTTTAATTAACAGATAGTGATGAGGAAGAGGCTCCGGAGCCAGACAAGAATGAGTTACAGAACATGCTCAAGACCCTCGCCTCGAAGCTTGAGGACATGAACACGTGTAACGATCTCATCTCCAAGCACGGCAGTGGCCTGCAGAGGGCGCTGACAGAGCTGGAGACTCTAAACAACACAGAGGACGCGGGCAGCAAGCTGAAGGTTGTCAACGAGCGAGCCACCATGTTTCGAATCACATCAAATGCCATGATCAATGTAAGCTGGTAAAAGATACCTTATGTGTGGTAAACAATTCTTTAATGTTGTATGCATTTGATTATTCTGAAAGGGAGATAATTCTTTATTGTTTGCTAGATTGAGTTGTACCTTCTGAAAAAAACGTAGCATTATTCTGAATTGGAATATTCAAAATAAAATATTGATATAGATTTAAACTTATCAAATAACTGAATATCGTTGAAAAATATGTTTTTTTTTCTGCTTTCAAGAGTTCTGTCATGGTTGAACATTTCTGTGCCAACAGTTTGTGTACTTTTTCAACATCGCGTCAAACAGGAAGATATCTTTGCCATCATTGACAACACTGCATGCCACAAAGTTTTTGCAGCTTGCAATGTTCACCATTTTTGCCCTCTGCAATGAATTCATCATGGAATTGAATATAACTTGTATGAAGCACACTACATTTGGGTATCACACTTAAAAAGGCAAAATTGACAGATTCACCGGTGAAGGGCAAAGGCAAAGGTTTTATTGGGCAAAAGTTCCCAGATAATACAGAAACTTCCTGAGGGGCTTCACTTTCAGTGGATGCTATAATTCTGCGACTTATCGTTGTTGCGAAGATGCAAATCTACTGCGTCGACCACAAGCCATACATAATTTAGTAATAGTATCATTGTCCTTTCTTTAATCTTATCGTACCCTCATGCAATTTCCAGGTAAATGCAGAGTGGTATTTTTGTAATGTATTATTTTTATGTTAATTTTTTTAATATTTTTTGCCCATTCTTTAATCAATTTTTGCAATAAAATGTGAATTGGGAAACCATACTAGACAGTGGGGAAGGGAGTCTCTGAAATATTGTCCTCCATATACTCATACAACGGTGAAAAGAGTCTTTCAGATTTTGTTCTGTGTACTACACAATTGGGGAAGACAGTAGTCAGAATGAAAATCTCATCCAGTATACTAGGCAGTAGTAGATGTTAGTAAAGGGCTGATGATCAATTATAATCGAAAACCAATCGGTTTTCCCTTTCCGATTCCGACAATTGATTACAAAATCCATTATCAATATAATCAGTTCATCATTAAAATCAAAGTATTTAAATGTCTTCTATGTAAAGCATGCTTTGAAAATCATATATTCTTATATAATTTATACTAAATGATCGATAAAAATGTATTGAAGTTGCTTGATAACCGGTTAATTAACCATTAATTATAATAGAACGAAACCTAATGTGTAGTGAATGACTCGGTTTATTCATGTTATAGACATAGTGCTCTCACTTTATTTGGGTATTCAGCACCAAAATACTATAAACCGATTATATGCAATTGATCAGTTTACAACTTCCGATTACAAACTGATTATCGATTATGATTTTAAACAGATTGCCCATCACTAGTAGAGGTACCTAAGGAGTAGAAAGGATCCTGATCAAATATGACGTAAAATCAATGTCTTATGAAGCATCGTTTTATAACAGGCTTGTTCAGAATACCTAGAATCAGCTCAAGGACAGGTGAAGCGCCTACAAAAGATTGTACACTTTGAGCAGGAACAGAGGATGAAGCTGGAAGAAATGGTGGAACAACTGGCTAAGGATCAAGTTTCGCTGGAAACTCAGGCCAAACGATCAATGCACGCAAACGCCTCGGACAATAAGGATAAGGGTGAGGATTTCAATACGGAATGCAGGGCTATTTTTCGTTACTTCAGGAATTGGGCCTGTTGCTTTGAAAATAAGAAAATTTGTCTCGATAATCGAAATAGGGACTTTGTTGATCAGGTGTTAATCATAAAGTACAGGCTTCTTATGCCGAAATTCCAACAAGTGAAAGCTTAATTGTTTCCTATTACCAACTTTTGCAAACATCAATTTGAGTTTGTAAAAATATATGTTTATGGAAGGAATGTTAAGGTGTCGTTACATATTATTTTTAGAATATCTGCCTTCACTATGATACATGCACACCTACATGTAAAA
>NW_018483482.1:0-2348 GCF_002113885.1 Mizuhopecten yessoensis
CAGGGTTCCTGACTGGGGACGCTAGCGCCAAGGAATACAGGGTTCTAGACCGAGGAGGCTAGCACCAAGGGATACAGGGTTCCTGACAGAGGAGGCTAGCACCAAGGGATACAGGGTTCCTGACAGAAGAAGGAAGTATCGATGAATACCGGGTCAATTACAGTATTATGTAGAGTAATGGACCTATGACAGGGTCTGGGGACAGAGATGCAGGGTCTTCATCAAATCAAAATTGACAGAAAAGAAGAGTTAAACAAACTGATCATATCTTGTTTCTTCTCTGAAAGTCGAATATTTATGAAATACGGCTTTTATTAGTTTCTGCGATATTTAAGACCCTCGAGTATGGAACATTTGACGTATATCCGGCTTAATATTGAAGACTTAACCTACTTGTCTGTACATGAACTTATAAATAATGTAAGATGTGCTGTTCACTTCATTGATGAAAACATGCAGGAACTTCCTGGTTTTAATTTAAAAATCACAAATTTTATAGAGCACGGCTTATAAATAATCTGTTCATACACGTGTTCAATTCATACATAGAACTTTATTCTGCTTAATATAGGTTCGGGACTAGACATGTTATAATTACACATATTAGATTAACTTGCAAGTTATAATGATTTCGTATCAGATACAATTCAGACTGCAAAACACCGTGTTGTGACGTAACACAAATCATTTCAAAAAGAGCTCAATCTTATTTTGTCGATATACTGCCAACACACTTTAAAGCTACGCGAAAATCCATTTATCAAAATAATGATAACAGCACATTGTGTACAGTTTTAAGGAGAATACATCTAGCACAAAATATAAAGTATAGAGTGCAAATCAGCATATACCCTTAATTTAGTATAAAGTTCAAGGTAGCATATAGCCTTAATTCATTTGTATTGATTTAAAGTTTATCGTCGAAGAATTGAGGAGTTCCTCTCCCCTACAGTGGTCCACTATTTGCACACGTGCTCGCCGTGTGCAATTTCCTGTTTTGAATTCCTGAACGCCACTAACAAGATAAAATCTACATTTCTGCATTTATTCAAGATTATTTTACGGTTCAGTGTAATTTAAAACTTCGGATTCGAATCAGACGTGTTTTACCGTAAAAACAATCGACTGGATGAGCAATAATGATGCATAATGGCCGGGATTGTGCACGCGCTATTCTTCGACAGGTACCACAAACCACAGGGACTTGCGAATCTGTTATAGTGTATCTATGGGCGTTAGCTGATGCGTTCATAGTTATATTGTATATTTTTGGGTTTAGATCAAGGCTTTGTAAAAGTGCAACCCCAATGATCACAATACCAACATTGGAATTTAAATTCCGGATTATTGAAGTTCCCCGGTTTTCGATATTCCGGATTAAGGAATATCCACATATACTACCAGTCTCTGGAATCTTTAAAGGGGTATATTTCCTTAAACGTAAGTTAAAATAATAAAATATTTATTGATTTACTCTAAGAAATATATAGCTACGTCTCTTCTTGATTGAGAAAAGAAGATTTAACTCAATACCATTTAGGAGGAAATAAAAAATGTATAAAAAGATATTCATTATTACGCGTTCTTATAGAGTTAAAACGTTCCGTGACACCCTATCTCCAGCGGTCCTCCCGCCGACATCCGATCCCTATTGTAATGTTTATATTGAGAAAACATTGTGTTGGCATTGGATGATATGTTTGTAAACATTGTCATGGTCATCGGCAATTAATGTTCAACATGAAATGCCGCGAAATCACGGTATACAGGTCGTCGCTTGTCTGTACTACGTATACCAGTACATCGTACTACTGGACAGGTATTCCGCATATTTCACAGGTATTTAAAGCGAAGATCTTTACCATTAAGATAGCCCTAAAGCAAACAGTGATGACAAAGACAGCAAATTCACAGGACTATCACACAAGGAACATTATCATCATGTGAGTTATATAAATCTTGGTATCCTCTGATCGCTGGCCTAGAAGAAACGGTTTAAACCCTTTAAACACTATCACCTAAGATCTGAAATTCTCCAGATGTTGACCATGGGTCAGTATGGTTTGGTCGGCGTGGACGGTGGTGAGCTGATCGATTTTGATAAATAGAAAATTATGGCCGTGGTTCAATAAAAGGGATAGAGGAAATGGAGATCTTGATAAGACGAATTTGATATGGCAAGGGGATACAAGTAAAATAATAAAGAATCATACCTACTTTCAAAAACGATTTAATTGCATAACAAATATTATATCATTTACATTTTGATTTTATATGGCACTTTTGTTATGAAAAAAAACAGTAAATTTTAAAAGTTTTAGACCTTAGAATAATTTATTTTTACTTAT
>NW_018483483.1:0-2349 GCF_002113885.1 Mizuhopecten yessoensis
GGATGATGATATGTGAAAGCGTCGTTTAATTGATGTAAGAAGTCACAGAAAGTGATCGTGATCATAGACGTAGTGCTGGAGTTGTTTGTTTTTTTTGTTTTTTATTTAACGCCCTTTTAACAGCTAAGGTCATTTAAGGACGTGCCTTCGTGTGTGTTGTGTATCCTTGCATGTGCGTGTTTGTCCCGAAGACAGTGTAGGTTGTTATACATACATATTTGTGATAGTAAGGATCTAATGCCGACTTTATAGTGCTATCTCACTGGAATACCATGTCGAAGTCACCCAGCACAGCATTCCGCCCGGACACATTATTCTGACAACGGGTGAACCAGTTGTTGCCAGTACTCTCAATGCTGAACGTGAAGGGGGATAACAACTTCCATTTTTAAGGGCTTTGGTATGTTCCGGTATTCTGTGGAAACCATAAATTTAGTTTCAAAAAATCACTTTGTTAAAACAAACAGATATCGTCATTTTATAAGATAGTCCTATGTAGCAAATCCGAATTTCCACCTTTTGATGAGCGATATATCGTAAAACACATACAAGGTTTGATGAAGGAGGTAGAAACTTAGAAAGTCCTTGTAGATGGACATACGTTGTCGCGGTGTAAAATTATGTACTTAAGTGATTATATTTAAGAGTAAAAACATCCATAGATCATTCTTACATGTACTAACATTAAGGTAAATAATGTTTTTTGAGCATATTTACATCTATATTTAATGAAACACAAGCCGATTGAAATTACTCGGGGTTCTCCTTGGTAAACCATTTCCTGAGTTTTGCCCTTGTGTACAAATTGTCTATTTCCTTTTTAATATTTGTCCACCCGGACAACGATGGTCGTTTTTATAGTAAACCGTTCAGTTTGTGCTACGTACTAGAACAATGGTCGTTTTAAAAAGTTGACTATTGTATTTGTATTACTTCGTAATATAATGAGTTTTCATGGTTAACGTACGACTTTGTGTCCCTCGTAAAAATAATGGTCGTTTAATTTAACATGTGCCATTTGTTGCTTTGTAATTTTTTCAAAATAAACGTTTTAGTTTGCGTCCAATTGATATTTATTGTTTGTCCCCATTAACAATGATGATTGTTTTCATTGGAAACCTCTACATTTGTTCCTGTTCATGAAAGTATATTCGTTGTTATGGTAAACGTTTTAATTTGTTTCCGTTCGTGAAAAAATATTTCTTGCTTTCGGAGTAAGCCGTTCACGGAGTGTAATTTGGCAGCAAGAGACGAGCGAGTGTCCACGGCCAGTTTCACTAACTTGCATGTTCGTATTCCCATGCCAAGTAATACTATATATGGTTATGGGGTAGGGATTTCAATCTTTTAAAAGTTGTGACCAAATGACTAAGACTTTCACACCCAACAATTATATTATTGTTGTGATGTTTTAAAAATAAAACCCAGGGACTAAGTATCTACGGGAGGGGCTGGACACTGGCGCCAACCCTAGTAGCATATGTGCATGTTGTGACCTACAGGCCAATTTTCCAACCAAAGGTCAGACAAGCCGACAGAGGTTCCATTCTTCGATTGGACGTGAAAAGGACCAAGTCACCTGCCCGACCACGTGGGTTTTCTCCGGCTACTTCTATTTTCTCCCTCATTATTGCCCCCTTCGCACTCCAAACCGGGCTAACAACAGTGGTGAATATTAGTTAGAACCTGTTTTATAATTATTGTAAGATAACAAGGCGTTATTTCTCCTTCTGAAAGTCGTTAATTCCACTCATGTAGACCATTCACCATCAGGTTAAAAAGGATCAATTTAATAAAATCGCGTTAATTAAAAACCAATGCACAACTTGAAGCATTTCCATTGCAGTGCTTGTCTTGTGTTAACACCAAGTGATTTTAATTCCCAAAAAAAGAAAATAAAGAATATCGACATGGAGAGAACAGTTCCTAATCCGCATATGGCCCCGCGATTATTGTCGTGTTTTATTGCAATCATGCATCGTACTCATATCAGTAATTCCCCTTCTGTGGCTTTTGTGAAACGAGAACAGTTCCTATTCCGTATATGGCATTTGCGAGGATGTCCCTACCCAACATTAGACAAGACAGCATTTGTTCACTATACAATAAACGTTTTATACCCAATGAGTTACCAACACTTCAGTACCGACCACAGCACTGCCTGACATCGGGCATTACATTAACATCACGTCAATATTCTCCCTTGAAGTTGTATTGAAACTGATGCACATTGCGGTGTAAAAGGAAAATGGCAATACAGACTTATTTCAGATATTCCCTCGGTGTAGTTGTTTTAACGTTTTCCAATGAAGGAAGCATGGTCATTGTTTCTCATATATCTGTAAAAAA
>NW_018483484.1:0-2350 GCF_002113885.1 Mizuhopecten yessoensis
GTGTGTGAGATGAAGTTTATTTTTAGAGAAATTCATATATATATCATCTTTTGGCCACTTTTGTCTACACTACACTGGATTACATCAAGAAATCCTCAGTAAATCCTCAATAAATCCTCAGAAATGTACAAGTTACATGATGAAATATTAAATCCGGAAATAACTAAAATAGCATTAATAAGGCAATTCCTACATTTAGCATTATGTGACATATGTATTTAAAAGCTAATCATTATATACAATAAAAAATGATTTGAGCTTTCCAGGTTTCAAAACCATGCATTCATGACTTTCTATTGGATTATCTATAAAAAAGACAGACAATGATTGTAGCAGAATTCTCCATGCTAAGCGAGTTTTACATCCTTTCTACCACAAACACCACTTAAGTGTTCGTGTGACAAAGTTCAGTGGTTAAGCACAACGTCATCAGTGACAGGCTTCGTATTATTTTTAACAGGCTAATTTGCTCTTATAGGAAAACAGATTGAACAGATTAAAGATTAAAGTGCAAGTACAGATATGGTTTAGCACACAGCAGTAGAACCGTGATCATTAATCAACATCGGCACAATTTTAAAAGGCAGGAGATAAATTAGGAGCACCAGGAAAAGACTGTAAGAATTAGCTATTAGAGTTAAGCTTGTGACAACTGAAAGCTGATATGTGACATTATCGTCACCATTTCAAACCTTGCATGCAATTCTGATCCACATTGTAGCTATACATTTATGATGCGCTTCCCCTTGCTTGATTGAGCTCTTATGTTTCCCCTCCCCTGAGCTTCGGCTTATTATCTTCTGCATCGAGATCTGTAACAAATGCTAATTCTTAATTATGAAGAAAAACTAGACTATACTCAATGATTTCTAGAAGTGTTTCTTTCTTTCTAGAAGTACAGGAATTATTTTAACACAGCAAGCTACAAAATGGCTTGTGGCATTTGATGGCTGTATATAGTCAGGGCACCTGTAAATGTATTGGCAATGGAATAGAGCGACGGCTTCCACGGCGCAGACAGATAACCACATAACAGGACCGACAATTCACAATCAAATAGTGCAATGTTATAGGCTCAGGGGCAACAAAATAGATCCACAAATCCATGATCTGTGGACAGAAGGACACTCGGCTGTTCTAGATCAACAGCTCCAGCACCTACGACTGGCATTAATCCATAACGCCAGTAGTATTTAAGGCCAAGAGTACATTAGACTCTGATTGAAAACTAGGACACCAGCCCTTTGCAAATTATCTTCCCAGCATATATAGAACCCTCTTCCCATGTAAAGCTTTAGGGTTTAAAAGCCATATTCAAGGACACTATACTGACTACCAAAACAATATGATAGGTCCAATAGTATTTGGTGTATTAATCTTCACTTTTGCCTATATTGAAACAATTTTCAGAGGTAAAATACTGTCTAAGAAAACAAATTCGGTACTTTCCTCCCTCTGTAGACACAGAAAAAAAGCATGGCTGAATTTACTACAGGAGAAGAGATAAACTTTGGTATTAATGAAATGAATATCATGCAATACGCATAAAATACAGGAGGGAACAAAACAGGAAAAACTGAATCATGAAGGTAATTGTTAGTGCTAGATGCTTGAAGTAATATATACAATCACAGTGACAGTAAAATCTAAAAAGCACATTTCATTTCAATAGATTTTATTTCATTTAGAAAAACGATTGAACAACAGGCATAGCCTATATTAGTTCTCTCCTAAAGCACAGGCTCGGTACAAACAAAATGTGGGCCCGGTATGCAATACTTTAAGCGCTAAATGTACAAACATCTGTCTTCATACATCACCATTATTAGGCCTAGTTCCAGGACAAACATGTTTCTCAAGCACAGTTTTGTTTTAATCAAACTTTCACTTTAACTGTTCATGTGAAATTGAAGTGAAATTCAAATTGCTTTTTCCTATCAGGTAGAAGTCAAACTTAATTAGCTTTGGCCATCCAGAGTAGAATCCTACAATGTCTAGCCAAAGTGCGTAAAGCTACCACTAATTTTCTACATAAGATACAGATTATCTCTGTAAACTTCGTCTCAGAAATAAGACATTTTTTCTGTGAATCCGTGACATTCCTGCCACCTTTAATTTGCTCCAATTAGAAAACCATGTCGTTTTTGTTCTCAGTAGATAATCAAGTCACTTTTTTCCTAGAATTTAATCCAACCATCTTCAATCCAAGTAAATAATCCTGTCACCTTCATTAACTAGTAGATAATCAAACTTGATCTTTGTTCACAGCAGAAAACTCAAGATGATTAAGCTTTTTGTAGACACCTTTATTCTCAGTAGATGATCAAGCCACTTTTGTTCTCAGTAGATG
>NW_018483485.1:0-2350 GCF_002113885.1 Mizuhopecten yessoensis
TTTTGAAGAAACTCCCGCAAAGTATCGGTTATCGTTCAGAAATGATTTGCCTAGGCGGAGGGACGGGGATCCTTAACACTGTTTCGTCAAACTCGAAACTCCAGCCCCCGCGATCATGACATTTTTTTCAGTCTAAAATTATCTTTGATTAGATTAAGCCAATCACAAATAACGTCATTAAAAGTGATGCCAAACGTTATTGGCCAAGCAAAAACTAAAGTCTAAGACTGTTTCACGATCCCAGGGCTAGGAGTTACGCTCTCTGCACCCCTGGGAAAAGTTTCATTGCAAAACTGAAGACACCTGTCTTGCTTTTTGATTTGTCTCCGGTAAAAAAAGGACTGACCAATAGCTAGGTTGTCACCTCTCCTTTGAAGATTATAGAGAAGAGACACCCGACTACAAAGCCGGTCATTTTTACCGTTAAGGTGTCGCAGGATTAGTTTGATGTTACATCAAAGTTGATTGATTGTTTTTTTCGTCCGCTTCACTACCGAGTAGGTCGGTTATCTAGCAGACGAAGAAAAGAAGGGGAATGAGTAGAAGGGATAAAGTATGGAGTGAAGGAATAGAAAAGGGAAACAGGGAAGAGAAGGAGCCGTCTATCCTATCTGTATTAATGTATAAGTCTAATTTGGTAAGACGGCTCCTATGCCGAATGTTTGCCTTAACCTAACACTAGTTGTATAGCAGCACCAAGCCTGGACCGGAAGTGAGGTACTGAGCTGCCGCCAGTTACACCAGCCTATTCTATACATTTTGTTTGGTATATATATATTAGAAGTCCCAAATGTCTAATAAAGAGACCCTAGTTCTATCGGCCGACAACAAATCTAACCCTATCCTTTGTGCTTGCGTGAACATGCCTACACTTTTTCGAAAAATTCCGTGCTAGATTGGACAGTTCTCACACGGGACACCATTTATAGTCCCATCCGACGGTATGTATGTTAGTGGTTAGAGTCATGCATGTGCTAATTTTTGTTGTCCGTTCATGAAGTCCGCTCCTCATCATTCGTCACTAAAATACAACTGACTGTAGTTTAAAGGATCAAAATAGCCTTCTTGTACCATCCACCAGGTAGCACAAATAAGCTTTCGATTTTGTCATGACATTTTCTAGGGATGAAGAGAGCGAAATATCTGATGTTTTTTGTCCAATATACAATATCTGATTAAATATGCATTTGTTTTCTACTATTAAATTATTTTGATAATGACATTTTTGAAACTAAAGTGTGTCTAATAAACCTTTGTGGTTCTGTTGACAATTTGGTATTCTCTTTTCCTTTTGTTTCCTTCCGTGTTCATGGGTTACGCTCAACTACGCTGTCTGCACCCCTGGGATATATAATGACAAAATCGAAGGCTTGAATTGTTTACCTGTACAACGATGTGACGAAATTGTATATTTCTTATGTCACTCGAACAGGGACGTTTCGCCTATCGGTAGAGTGTAGATACACTCTGTATCGAATAGGCTACTGGTAGGTTGTATATCTATCCCCCTCTTCCGCTTAAGTCAGTATCGGGTCGTATAGATGACTAAACTGGTGTCCCCCTCGGCTCTATACATGTTTTGAGTTTTCCTGATTTTGATTGCTTTTTTTATATTTGTCTTGGACATTTGTTGTTTTTCCCGTTCAACTATTTTGGCATTGCCCCAATCGACGATGTGAATTTGGGTCTTTGCATAATCTGTGAAAGTCGATTTATTGTTACTGAGTGGCGCATGTTTTGCGTGTGGTTCTGGTAAAATTGGTGTTACTCATTTTCTTTACGTCCTTTTGATGTTCTTAGGACGTGTACCAAAATTCCTCCCAGTTTCTCCTATTGATGACTGCTGACATTATTTTTTGCACGGAATTTGAATATCTGTCTTGTATTTGAAGTGCACAAGTAACTGTCTTGAGTGTTGTCATTTGACTCATCGGGGTGCTGAAATGGTGTTTCCTCATCAACCGGGCAAACGCCGCAGACGTCCCTTTCACGTAGGGTATTGTGCACCAACATTTGTGTTTGGTTTGGCTCTCATCTCTTTTCTACTGTCTCTGTTTTGTTTTTAATTTTCTGTTTTTCTTTTACAGCTCTTTTCACTTCGTTTATTGACCTGTCGGGGTAGTCATAACAGTTGGGTACTTTTTATGTGCTGTCCTTCACGGTGTCTATCGTTCGGCTCTGTAATTATATTGTTGTATCTGTCGAGAAGTGTGGGTACGACTCCAAGCTTTTTATGTAGTGGATCGTGCGAATTGAAAGCCAAATATTAATCCGTGTGAAGACTTACAGTTTTATTGTGCCGTTTTCTTTTCGAACGATAAAAACGGGAGAGGAGGCTCGATCTACACCC
>NW_018483486.1:0-2350 GCF_002113885.1 Mizuhopecten yessoensis
TAACTTCAAATGAGCTATATGCCTACTGCCGACGGGTGCTCGGCCAACGGGTGCCAAGGATGGTTACTATGGTGACCAATGATTTGAAATAGTGTGGACATAAACTTTTCAAAATATATATGCATTGTTTAATGCAAAAAAAACATCAACTAAGATCGTCTTTCAAAATGAAAGAAATATTAAGTGTTGGTTATTATTAGATACCATTCAATCCCTATGTATTTACATATTATTTTCATAATCATGGGATTGGGCCTGGTTTCATGTTTGCTTTTTGTGGGCATTTATGATGACTCACTCGCAGTGTTTCATTATCAATGGGCCTGTTTTCATTATTTGTTTTGGTGGGTGTTTAATGTTTATGATGTTTCATAATCATTTGTTGTTTATAATCTATTTCCTTTGTTTTGGTGGCTTCCTGGTTCCTCTTGTTATTTTTAAGTCGGTGTATAAACAATATGGTTCTTCAGTTTTCTATTTTACTGTATGTGACAAGACAAATACATTTAAACAGCTAATTATAATACAAGATAGTACAACAAACAAAACTTAAAATGTATTTCCAATACCTCAAATACTTTTTCAAGGAGTCCTTTTCAATGTGACCCTCTCAATTTCTGGGAAAGCATAATGTGGCTTCTAAAATTGCTAAACTGCAATTGAAAGTCCTGTATCGGTGACACTTCCACAACGAACCAATTCATTTCCAACTGGCAGTGTAAGGTTCACATGACTACACATTTGTACAATAGTGCCAGTGTTACTACCTGAGAATGGCCTGGATTTTGCGGGCCATGTGTTTGAGGTGTGGCCTGGACGTGTAGTAGCCACTCCAGTACTGGTCAGCACGGTCAGTATAGGTGAAGAAGTCTCCAGCCAGTGTCGGGATCTGTAGTGCTTCAGTGGCTGTGGATTTCTTGGCCAATGCAGTAAAATAATCACTCAGTGTTCCAAATCTTATCTGGAAAATAAGAAGGAAACATTACTGTGACTATAAATTAAAGGGGCAGAATAAAATTTAATATGATTGGAAATAAAGAGGCAGAGAGAGTTATGTATGTTCCATCTTTAACCCAGTACCCTGCTTACAGGGCGATGTCTGTGAAAATGAGCAGACTTAATTCAGCGGGTTAACAGGGTATCTTTTTCATAAACCAAGACGCTGATTTGACTGTTGCCATATGAAATTTTAACCGTGAAATATTCAGTATTCCTCATAGACCATGAGCAGACATCATCAGTCGGTAGAATGAATATCTCTAATTTTGAAATGATGATTAAGGGTATTTTGAGGGCATATTCCACCATAATGCTGTTTCCACAATGTCATATATATATACATCTAACTACGTACATTTGTATTTTTCATATCTTAAGGTAAATACAACAATATTCTATGATTTCCAATTTTATTTTGTTTCATTTCTACATCATCATCACCTATCTGATGGTTGAGAAAACTGGCCCACCTTTAGTTTATGGAGGATATGCTTATAACTTTAAACCCAGGGAAGCCCACAACAAGATGCTCATCATTCTCATTGTACACTGTTGCATTCCATGCTGTGCTTGGTTGGTGTACACATGTTACCTTTGTGTTCATGCGTGGGTTTGTGTTGATGAAATTCATGAGCTTGGTGAGGTTACCCAACTGCCTATCCCATTCTGTAGAGTATCTGTAGTGGAAGTCATCCCCATGTGGTACCAGTAGAACCCCATGCTGGTATAACTCAGCCTTCTTCTGAAACTGTTCCCACAGTTCCTCAGCCCTTAAAAACACGTGACATATCTCTTACAGTGACAATTTATCACACCAAATCTCTTACATGGAGACAAATGTGAAATTCTCTTACACATTCATAAGGAAAATCTCTTACATAAGGCGAAACATAATAAAAAGATATATTTTTTTTTAACCATGGGGGAATGCAATACAGGAATTCTTGTACACAGAGACAAATGCAACACATGTTACACATCAATTTCTATAATGGGGAGTGCTATGAGGAACAATTTAATCATCTTGTTACAATTCACCCCATGTTATTGATAAATCTCAATACATAAGTGGTGTAAAATCTCACATCCATGTATAAATGTACATCTACTTCTTGATAAACAACATCTGCATGCTATATTGAAACCCCTACTTACAGATAAGCCACGTTGCTGTCGTCAACACGGATGGGTGGCACCTTTTCTTGTCCATAGTAACACTTGCTGTTGATAAAATCCAACTTGCAGCAGACTTGAGGATCAGGGCCACAGGAGAACGGTATAGCATAGGACAGGAAGGGCATCATGTGACACAGACTAGCTGTGGTGTGGGCCCGGTCTACAACAGGAGAAC
>NW_018483487.1:0-2350 GCF_002113885.1 Mizuhopecten yessoensis
AACTTTTACGGAGAGTTGACATTTTTATTGCATCAACAAATGTCAGTATATATCGGCATTTAAACGACTGGTCCCTATTGAACCGAAAAAGTCTGTTTCAGTTTTTACCATATATGGTCATCATTCTCGATACTCAGTGCAGAGCGCGAACGTGAGCGTAAACCCTTGAATATCGAGGATGATAGGGTCATGGGATTTATTTGATTAAAATCAAACTTAATTCCGTTCTTCATATCTGTGTGTGTAACTATAATATAACTAATAATCAGATACATATGAGAAACATTATTTATTAAAAAAAAGAACAGCGACCATATTACCAAGAATAATACTTCTGTTTTGTTTACATTTAAGTACGTTTATAAAAACGTGTTATCTTGTACTTTAAAACAACCTTGTATGACTCATGGTATGACCAATCTATCAAATGCACGCGATAGTGAACTCTACATTTTGCGCGAAAAGTAAAGGAATTATAAATTATTTTGAGGTATTAATTAGACTGTCGAAATCAACATGTTCCTCTCTCGATAATATCTTCTCTACAGAAAGAAATGTTTATCTTGAATTTCGAAGATGAGTCGTATCAGGAAGTCTGCTTTCATTTATAATAGAAATAAAATAACCAGATATATTGAAATTTTGAAAAATAATTTTATGCTAACAAGACTTTTTTAAACGTATGTGGGTGCGGCCATCGTTCGATCTAGAAGGAATGCCATTCATAACATTCTGATCCGTCTTGACACAGGCTTTCGACGTATTACAATTTTGGGAACCCTACTCTACGCAAACATAACTAAGAGAAATATCTGTGTTAAAAATATAAATATTTGTTTGTCACAGAGGTTAAATAGCTTATGAACGTATATGGGTACAAGATTGTCCGGAATTTACAAAATTTCTAATTATAAAAGTCAAATAACGACACTAATGTGTGTAAAGTAGGGTTTAGCTAAAGGTCTAGTTTATTGAATTATCCGGATAGAAGAATATTCGGTTCGAAAAGTGCATATATTCAAATATACAAATCTGAAACCATGTTTAACCGGACACAATTACCCATTTCCGGTTTACTGAAATATATGCTGTCAGTTAAAATAGTAATCCTCATGAACATTAACGGCAATTTATGACAAAAGGACGTTTATTCGAACGAAACAAATTGAATAGTAATGAAAAATAATATGTGAATTAGGCCGTACTTACACTGATAATGATCACCCTTGTCAAACGCCTGTGTTATTAACTACAAAACAAGGTCCGGTTTTATTACCTAACTGACAAAAACCGCATTGGTTTATAGTGGTTAAGTAGACGGAATATATAGGCAGACATTCTTAGATCACAATCTACAAACATACATACGTGTATACACACTGTGTCGTTGTAACTGCCAATAATTTGTCGAAATAAGTACACCATTGTACTTACATATGTACATGTACTTATCAAATATAAGATTGTGCAATAACAACTTTAAATCACCCATTGAGGCAGATCGCTGGAGAGGTATACCTCGACAAAAAAAAATATGTCTAAAATGTAAAAATTGATATGGAAAGTGAAACTTGTTATTTGTTTGAAAGTAAAAATATTCATGAAACAAATACTTTTACTTTTAAACAAATATAAAAAAATGAATAAAAAAGGACAGATTATTGTATAAACTTTAGTGGCGGATCAAAGGGAGGGAGTGGGTGCCAGCGCACTTCACATTCCCCTGCCTTTGACTTAAAAACAATAGTGTATATGTACATATGTCAATATCTACTACATTTATAGGTTGACACATCAATGTTTTATAACCGTATACAGTTAAAACGCCGATATAGTAAAGGGACTGTTTTTGTCAATCTTATTACATATTTACCTCCTTAGAGAAAACTGGAAACAAACAAAGCTCGAAAAGTTAATCTTATGCGTGATATATATTATATTGTTGATTTTGTTATTTTCTTGTTATTTGTAAAACCATATGGGGCGTTGTACGGTTTATTTTCATTTAAAGGCGTTTTCATGTTTACAAGGTTACTGTAAATTTTGTCATTTCACAGGATAATAAATATTTTTGTGCGGTCTTATAAGTGCCGCAAGACAATTATGTCAGACGAGACAATTTATATTTTTCTCAAGCATGAATCGCTATATCTATAAGGAAAATAATCATCGACGAAAACAAAGTTTTGCAATTGGAGAATACAGTTAGCTTCCGGAATCATCATCATTTTTGTTCGGCCAATTTTTTTCTTCTGGATCACGATTTGGGTAGCGTATATAGGAGCAGACATTGCATTATCGTATGAATGACCACATGTAATGGCGGCCGACCAGACACTTCTGTCGCTAG
>NW_018483488.1:0-2351 GCF_002113885.1 Mizuhopecten yessoensis
CTCTATATACTGTCCCTGTTTAATGCGAATAGAATAGTTTTACATGAAGCGAATCCATATTTTTAGTTTGCTGTAACGTAATAATTGCACAATATCAACAATTCAAACAATAATATTAAAGTGACAGGACTGTCTTCTTTGAATACATATTTATTTAGTTGTTGTTGTATGAGAAAGCAGGCTCCTGACTGCAATCTCCTGTTTAACAACTTCATGTGCACCTGAAACATACAAAATATTAAATTCATGAGTGTTATGGTTAACTGTTTTACATCAATATTCTGCAGTTTTAGCAACAAGAATTGTGATAATTATTTATCAAACAGTATGATCCTACTTTTCATAATTTTCAAGATAACAAATTCATGCCAGCTTTATTCTTACTTAGCCATTGATCACACATGTACATGTAAATAGCTTTGTGTGGAGGGTACTCTTAGTTTTGTCTATAATGTTTTCTTTTCTAATACATGAAATGTTTTTGTTGATTGATTATTCATTTATTTTTGTAAGTAATAATTAAAAACACATGAGATTTTTTGGATGGATTTTCAGGGCGCAAGTCAACTGGCTCTACCCCTTCTCAGCCAAAATATTGCACAGACGTTACAGACAATGGAGACATTGCAGAAGAGAGTGAAGAAGAGGTTGTTCGTGGTGTTCCATCATGTAGGTTTGATTTCTAGTAAAAACACCAAATTCTGTTATTCAGTTTAAGCTGAACATAAAGAAGAGATAGACTTTGCAATATTGAAGTAGAGAATGGGCTCAAAATTGTGACATAAACTTTAACAATATGCCAAATAAAACAAAACTTGTGTTCCTGCTAACCCTACCTGCCCTATATTTTTGTGCCTACCCTAATGTATTTATTTGCATTTAATGATATGCACTGTACAAAAAAAACCTCCTGCTCTATATAAGCATAATAAAAATAGTTTTTGAAATAAAATAAATATTGCCTTCCTACCCTATTTTAACTGTGGATGATGGCAGAAACACAAGTAGTTACTTTTTTTGGCCATGCATCAATGATCATAGTTTGTCTAAGTTGAGTAGCATTTTGTTTATATTATCATAGTTAATTCATTTTGTTAAGTAGCACTGAATAATTGTATTTACTTAAAAATTTGATGTACTGAATGATATTCATCTTTTATAACTGTTTATGTCTCCGAATGTTTTGATGCCATCCACTTTTGACATGCAGTGTACATACATGTACACTGATAAACATATCATAGTGCAATTCTGTTACATTGTATAACATAGTAATGTCTATAAAGTCACAATTGTTTTCTTAAAATTCTTTATGTTTCTTATTTAAAATCTAAGCTCACCTGGTCAGAATTCGACGGCTAACTTAATGTGATCTTTTGCAAGGTCAGGTGTGACATCCATTGTTCGTTTGTTCATTGTCATCATTTTACTTTAAATGGCAATTTCTGAATTACAAAGAAACCTTGGGTGATTATGTTTGAGCAACCGGATTGCTGAGAATAAGAGCTATCAAGTTTGTACAAATAAATCACCTTTACCGACTTTCAAGGTCATAGGGATCATAGTTGTTTGAAGCCTTTTAACAACTTCTGAACAACCAACTGGTCTTAGGTAACAATATTAGGCCAATAGATTCTTGGGATAAAAGGCTATCAGGATCGTTCAATTAAATGACCTAATCATCCTCTTTCAAAATTGCAGGGGTCAAATTGATAGACAACTTTTGAATAACCGTAGGCCTAGGTTGATATTTGACCAGAAGCTATGTAATTATAGCATACTGAAATGAAGTGCAGCAAAACATTTCAAATGAATGACTTTTAGACTATGTTCAAAGTCGCAGGGGTCAAATATATTTAAATTTTTCATAACATTCTTATGAATAACCAAGAGGCCTATGATCATGCTACATGTATTTGGCCAGTAGCAAACTTGGATGAAGCAAATAAATGACCTTGACACTTTTTAAGGTCCAATAGTAAAATATACCAAAGTGATGAGCAATATGGAACCTTCCAACAAAGACCTATATAATCAGAGTAATGATATAAATTTAGCCTATTTTAAAAAATTCATTGATCCACTGTGAAGATCAATATGTGAAATGAACAACATGTTAGTGATACAGGCCTACGTGGCCTCTTGTTCCTATTTAAGAGGGTCAAGAGAATTCATCGTAAATATGTTTATTGTCAGGACCATGAAGGGAAAAAATGGTAGGGTCATGCTAAAGAGTCCAATTTTGTCATTGGCATATATTTACAGAAACTTTGAATATCTGTCCATACATTTTTACAGATAGGTTATTTCTTGTTTATCATGGTTAAGGCTATACAAATTTATGATTTTTT
>NW_018483489.1:0-2351 GCF_002113885.1 Mizuhopecten yessoensis
GGTGTATGGCGGTTGATTCTTTTATACTAGAAAAAAAAGCGTTTGGGTCGGTCTTACTCGTTTCCTGGAAAATTCTTTTCCTTTTTATGCTAACACAGGTATTTATTAACCCTTAAAAGATGATATTCAAATAGGTCAAGGAAAGTATCAATCACATTTTCAGGTCCACAAATACCTATGCGTACATAAAAAGTCAATAATTGTAAAATGTCGGTATTATACCGAAAGTATGATATGAGATCAGCAATATATAATCAGATATCCATCTTTAATTTAGAAGAAAGCAGTTGGATACAGATACATTTATTAAAGGTACATTAACCTTATTAATAATAAAGACAAATTCAAATCAAATTGTCTCAATTTAGTCATCATTATAGCTAGGATCAATTATTCTCCTTATTCTATCATAATACAACAAAATAACAAAGTTCTGTCAAAAGCTAACACTTCCTCTTCTTCTGTCAAAGTACAGTCCTCCTGGTGTAGTATCACGTACTGCAACACAAATACATTGAAAATAGATTTGACCTACGATATTAATAAAGTAATGGTAAAAAGTTTATTTATTTATTTTAGTTTTACCCGACAGACGGAGGAAGGATTGATCTGGATGTGTTGCCAGCCTGGAATCTTACCTTTGTATTTTCCTCCACCCCTACTGATGGACAGGCTGTGATTACAATATATACAATCGGAGGTAAGAAATGCCCACAAAAATCAATGTACAATGTAGTTATATGTTAAGTGAGTCATCACATTGTGTTTTGCCTATTAGGTACATCGCGTCCAATTGACGACATAGTTAAATATCCTTCCAGTATCTCTTGATAGACTTTTCCAATGAATAATTGCGGTGTTAATACACAAATACAACATTATAACTTGAATGAAAACAAAAATAAAAATCATTTTTTGAAGAGAAACTAAAAGTGAAAACTGAAGTGTTATCGTTTCGTATACCCGGTTGGGTGACACGCCAACATGTCTGCTCATAGTTAGTTGACTTTGATACATGTAGACTCCCTATTCATAAAACAAAGAGACACATACAGATAGTGACTGACTCTTAAATCGAAACATTATATTGACAAAGTAAGCAATTAACAGAGATAAAAACAAACACACAAATACAATCGTTATACAAAATAGACAGCAATAAATAACATAAATGGTAGTATCACAGGGAGATAAAAATACAACAGGAAGGAAAGTATGAGAGTTTTAGTCATAGTGGATTTTAAATATTTCTCGGCTTAACATACCTGTAAAGTTATCGTTCGAGATTAACACATATAATTATATAACGCTTCTATTTCTACACTATAGAGTAGACATGTAGGTCATTAATGTAAAAACACAGGATGACGTGGTTTTTATAGGAGGTTTGCGCTAACTGGGGATTTTACACATCTTACATGAATTTTAAGGGATTTTCGACTTTCTGGTAGCAGATGGTAAAGTATTCTACAAAGTTGTTGTTGTTTAATCAAACCAACGGTTTCAAATATCAGAGTTGTAGGTTTTAGAACGCACAACCTCGTTTCTCTCTTCAACGGCAGTAATCGTGATGGCTTATTAAGTGTGACAAGATAATTTAAATACTGACCATGAGTAGCTGTCCTATATAGTGCATTCTCTGTGTGCATCAAAATGTGGCATGTATTCAACTGGTTATCAGTGCACTGAATACAGCACTGTTGTGACATACTCTGTCTTTCCCTTCAAGTGCTAGTAACCAGCCATGCTGAATTGTTCTGGGTCCTCTGTCGAGGACAAGTTAGTGTATCTGATATTATATAGAGCAGGTCATTACAAAATTCCAAACGAGGTCTTACAACTGAATACCCGAACGTCTTGCATGTATTTGTAGTGAAAACTAGTTCAAAGGTTGTCTCAAAGCGGTTCACAAATTATTATCAGTGTTTATAGGGCCTTTGCAACCAGCCAATATCTTCCCCAACTTTCTGGGGAACTTACACCCGGTGCTGCCATTTAGGCGCTTACAGCTAGCATTCAACCATTCTAACATTGCCAAACCACGTACTCGTTTATAGCTGAGTAGACTAGAACAAGCGGAGTAAAGTATCGTGTTCAAAGATACAACAACACAGTGCCGTGACTCGCGCTCGCAACCCTTTGGTCACTAGCCCGGTGTCCTACCACTAGACTACCGTGCCTCCCTTCGGTCACTAGCCCGGTGTCCTACCACTAGATTTCCGTGCCTCCTGAAGCATTGAACTTAATGGAGTTTTTTTCAGATGGATATATTGACCCCCACCTACCAATTTATCCATTCACTTCGTATACTTAACATCTTGCAATCTCGCCACATATTCTCACATATTCAG
>NW_018483490.1:0-2351 GCF_002113885.1 Mizuhopecten yessoensis
CACACCTTAGTGCTGTCCTATAGCTTAGCCATTTATTTAGAGGCTGATTGTGATTTCACTAGGAAATATAAGCAAACTGGGATAAATATTGAGTAACAGATACTGTGTAAAACTAGAACATCTAGTTTTATGATTAATGGTCTCGTTACCTTGTCTACTAAAGGAACAGTGTACCTTCAGAACCGAGGAAACATAAACAGAGAAAGCTTGTTGGTATATAGTGAGGCACTGAACAAGGGGCTGTATCTGTCTGTTTATATGCAGATGGTTGTTCGGTTTGGTTCTGATCATAAATATTGAATCATATTGTCATTGGTTTCAGTTTAAAACCTTGAATCTCAACACAATATGTTGACCCTGGTTTCAGGAAAAAAAATATAACCGTCAGTAATGGAATATGAACATGGAATTTTTTTTCTCATTTGGCACATACCCAGGTATGAACGAGAAGAAACTTCCACTACTTATGAGCTAAGCTGACAATACTTGAGTAAATAACCAGTGGTGGTGGTAGTAGGGGTGGTGGGGTCTTGAGAGCTGATGGGTTATCAGAATCATCTAGCTGATACTAGTGACACAGATTATCACTTTATGAGAGGGCTGCACTTAGCTTGATTTTAGCTGACTGCATCTGAGGCCAGGTGGACACTGGGTCTTCTGTTCCACATCATTTCAGAAAGATTTCAAAGTTTCTTTGGGATCTAAGAACTTGCACCTTTGGATGCAGGTGAATGCTACGGGCTAACGGGCCTGTTGTTTTAGGGTATGAAGAGTTTTAATTTGCCACTTGGAGTTTCCTGTGTGGCCGGTGTTGTGAAGTGTGAACACTTGGCCGTACCTTTGATGTGATCTACTACATTATGAACAGACTTCTACACCACAACAGCCCCGCGTGCTGCATGTGCACCCATCTGATCGCATGTGCAATTCTAACTCTCGATAATGGCACTTGTTTGACCAAAACATCAAGTTTATCAAAATAAAAGCAATCTTTGAATCCATGTATTGCTATTTAAGATAAGATATGCATGCACATGTGTACTGTGGTTGCTTTTATCTTAAAGGCAATGTTTTTGAGGGGTGCCAGTTTGTTGATGGCCGATAAAATGGCTGCTACAACCAGGACAGCATAGCCAGATGTCCTTGGGTATTCATTGATTTTCTTCTGCCCAAAAACTTTCCCGTAACAAGTTAAATCAAACAAGTTATACTTCTCAAGCTTTGTATTTTTGCCATGATATTCTCACATAATTTCTGCAGAAAATATGAATACGTTGGCAGAGGTTCTTATGTCTGATATATTGATTATTTAGTTGTTCACTCTGACCTATGGAATTTGAGTTTATTTTGACCTTGCTATGAAAATCGTGAATAATAATTTTTAATACAGCATTTAGTGTGAAATGGAGTGATGTTTTTTATAGCTAATATTAACAGGTGGTCAGATGGCCTAGTGGTTAACATGCTTGTATTTTACCAAGGCGGCCAGGGTTAGATTACCAGATCCTCTGCTTGCTTCTACCCAGGCCATACTACCCAGGCCAACAAGAGTTAGAAAACGTGTTATATAGTTGTAAAATAAATAAAGTAGATACAGATAATTACAAACATCAAAACAATGTTTACAAACATACAAACAATAATTACAAACATACAAACATGTTTGTTATTCAAACAGTTTGTTTGAATAACAAACATCCACAAAATTAAATCCCCACGGAAACATAAATTTATTATGATATAGATAGGGGGAAAACAGAAATCATCGAAATATGATGTCCTTGAAACAGGCTAGTATATAAAAACCACGAAATATTAACCCCACGGAAAATAAATGATTCTACAGTAGTCTGGTAGTAGAATCAGTTAACTAAATTTGACTGGAAGCATCCAAATGTATAAATCCTTCGACAATGCTTTATAATTTTTCTATAATATGAAAATGATAATTTTCTGTAACTTTAGCCGTATGAACTATCTCATACTAAATGATATGCTGGTTGTCAGAAAGTTAGTGGTTGGGTACTTTGGAAAATATAGAGCTCTGAGGAACTATACATTATAAGAAATAATAATATTACGAAAGGAGTAGGAACACAAACTTTTTAATTTATAACAATTCGCATAATAGAACAATTTACCATTTGAGAGCATATCAATTCTTGTAATGAGTTATACGAATTAAACCAATAAGTAGTTCTGATTTCAATTATTCCTATACAAGCTTCTGTAGGAAAAATATTTGCTTCAATATTAACAAGCATTTAATAGTTTCACTTCTAAAATAATTCAGGTCCTGATCAGCTAGGATGATATGAAGTGAATTTTACTGATTATCATTTTTAGCTCAC
>NW_018483491.1:0-2351 GCF_002113885.1 Mizuhopecten yessoensis
TTTAAAGGTCGTTAGAAATCAATCAATTGTTGCTTGGTCACTATAATTAAGTCAAACATATAAAAAGCAGAGGTTTCTCGGTAAAGCGAGTCTCTTCGAGTATCCTCTGACATTTACACCAGCCCGAAGACAAACCTATATAGTTCCCTATCACCCGATCTGACAGCCCAGAGACAAACCGAGTATACTGCGACCCGAACACCAACCTAGAGACAACCCGAAGGTATTGGATCAGAAGACTATGGTAAAACGCACTTCAAAACAAAATAATAATAATAATGATAATATTTTGTGTATATAGGTAAATCGTACTAGACTACTTAACTAAAATACTGTAACTAAATGGTTCATTTAGTTACAGTATTTTAGCTGTGATATTGATCGAAGTGTTCTCTCTTAGTTCTATTAAATCATCTCATAATACTCTTAATATACACGTGTTTGCTATGACTAAACCCTCACTAAAACATGTGTACGTTTCAAATGTGAATTTGATAAATTAACCAAATTCAAATTGCTATTTTAATATACATTTGACAGGTTTCGTAGAGCAGAACTCTTTTGAACTTGAGATGCATGTTGACTAAGGTAGTATGTACCCTTAACTCATAAAAAATTACCGGTAACAAGCTTGATCATTTTATTCGCTTTATTTTTTTCATTTTTGAAAAGAAAAATCCGAATTAATAAACAAGTCAGTCCTGGTGTTAACTACATATGTACAGCATTTGAGTACGATTTGATATGACAGTATATCATTCACCCTGTGACAGCGTAAGGGGCACCCACCAGAACTGATCCCTATCGATCCATTTAACAGGGCTTCATTATATCCCGCGTGTGAGCGAGTACTGCCGGCTGTGGTCTTCCCCTCCAGGAGAATGGGTACAATAAGCGCCATTTGACCGTCGGTTTGCCTCCCAAAATGACGTACACTATTATCTATCTATCGAGTTAGCCACATTAACTACGGTATTTGCGTTGCATAAAAGTCAAAGAATTTCTCAAGATTGAAATATAATTACAGCTCCTTCGAAACCAATGACATTTGAAATTATATATTATCGTTTATGCAAATCCGTTGAGGATTAAATTGTTGTTATGGGGTGATTTTAGTAAGCAAATAGTTCATTTACGCTAAAACGTATACAACGAGAAGAAAGACGTATATTTTGGTGCTCGGTGAGGCAAACTCGCTTACAAATCGATGCAAATCACTTCATGTTGGTTGCTTGCTTTTATTTGGTTGTATCAAAACCTTATCTGACCTTCTTGAAAAGGAAATGTACATAACAAAACCTAATACGTTTATTGTAAGTAACTAGGTATCGCTCTGTAAAAGAAAGCAAACCGATATCAAATACGCAACTCCCTGACGAAACTATTTAGCAAGGATTGAAACTTTTGAATATTCATAAGGCTAGAAACACGTCAGGTGTATGTATTATATATCAATAAAATTAAATGAACCACGGAATATAAACCAGGTAAACAGACAGCTATCCTACTATCACAGAGCGCGCATAGCTCGCGCAAAATGTGGAAACACAGAGGATTATTTACTCTATTGGTTTTAGTTGTTAATCTGCCGAAAACAGGTAAGACATTTTTTTTCTTATTAATTCGATGGAGATAATTATCGAGAGAATTCATGGTTTACAATTCCTTTCTATATAGAAATTCACTTTTTTAGATAATGAAAAAAATAATTCAACATTTTTTTTTCTTCTCACATTTGTACTTGTAATTGACTCGTAGCATTCCTAGTTGGAATTCAACACTGAATTTATACTTATATGGTTATGGCAAACTTCATATGATACTCAACCCGCAGTTTAGGACAAAATTTAAGTATTTCTTAATTTTAGTTCACCAGTTTATAATTACATATGATGCAAAAAGTTAAGTGGAATTAGTCATGAACACAAACTTTTAACGGATTTTGTTTGCGAAAAAAATCGACTTCAGTATAAATCAAATGATCACAGACATATCAAAATATATAAAAAAATAAATAAATTACAAACTAAAAGCTAACGAAAAAAGGACAACAATAGGAAAGTTAAAAAATAAATAAAAAACGAACAGTGGAAAACATCTTATATCCAATGCATTGAATATTTATTTTGCAGGTTCATAAATTGCATATTTCACATATTAGCTGCTATTTGTAATGTGGTTTGATTTAAGAGAGTTGCGCCGTTAATTTATCTAAGTGAAAGACAGAAAATGGCCTTTTTACGTCTTATAGAAAGAGGTACGATGGCCAACACAATTTTCACAGTAAAAAAAGTACAACAAGTAAATTCATGACAGTGAACAAAGGTAAAGAGTAAGACTATAAAACGAAT
>NW_018483492.1:0-2351 GCF_002113885.1 Mizuhopecten yessoensis
ATTTGTGCACTCTGCTTTACCCAGTACGGCTATTAAAAGGTATAATTCCTCCAACTGAAATGCAATTGTTTTGAGAACAAAAAGTGAATCAAATAGAAATTTTATGATACATATTTTGGTTTGAATTATGAATTTTTAAATGTCTTCCATTGCATTACAACAGATATAATCAGCAATCATCTTTTTTATACATATTTCAGATATCATTGTCCGTTTATTTCATTTATTCTCTTCAATCCAGCATTGCATTTTAGCTGGTTGTTTCCATTTTTGATTTTGGATACAATTTGTTTTTGTACAGTGAAACCTGTTTGTTTTGGACATGCCTAGTAATAATCATGTTTTAATACATGACTTTGTGAAAATCTTTGTACAGTTGTAGTACTAGGGCCATAGAACAGAGGATGTGAAACACTATTTCGTTAGTTAGCTGGCAAGTACCCTATTCTGATGTCTCCTCCTCCTCTCAGAAGAGCTATTGTCATCTAGATGTCGCGGCTAAACAGGTATCACTGTCATTATACAGCATTGCACACAGGCTGTTTCCTTGTTGACCTCCGGCATTGCACCAGGCCGGTACTGTTGTTGTATTTGATGGCCGTGTTGTGCTGGACATTACCAGGTATCCCTAGCCTTGCACCCTAGTCGGGGGTGTCTAGTAATGTACAGACGACATTGGGTCACAAGAGTACTAATAAATGTGAAACAAAAACATCACCTTTTTCGTGTTTTTCCTTAATAGTCCATCAAGATGAGACGTGGTATTATGTGTCTGTCTATTCTTAAATAGTACTCTCATCCAGATCGTGGCATCTTATACATGCATTATTGACATACTAGACAAAGAGTCAGGGTCACAAATTGTGGTCAGAGTTTGAGTCGCTTTGATTTTATAATGTCTTAACTAGAAATTTCATACCTTTATGCATTACTTCATTATAAGTAAAATTCTTAATGAATTTTTAGCATTGAGAAAAACAATGTACATTTGTGTGTCAATCTGCCAATAATAAGAATTGAACATTTTGACAATATTTATCAATATCAAACTATTTATATGGTTCATTTAGATAAAACAATAAATTTAGTATTAAGACTCAAAACTACACTATGAATATGCAGATAGAAGGATGATTAAAAAAAGAGTTATTTCCCTTTGGCAATAAGCCTTTAAAATTGGGTACTGGCCATCAAAGGATGACTAAAAACGATCCTGTTAAGGTCAAGAAATTGTGTGAAAATTCATAACATTCTTTTCAATTAACTTTTGCAATAAGATGCTGAAAAAAATTTGCTTCAAGGCAGTTAAAACATCCTTTACAACTTGGAAACTCTATCTGTAGAAAAATAAATGGATCTTACTGATTTTGTGCTTTCCCACATATTGAAAGATATTAAAAATACATTGTCATTATCATTGTAAGTGGTTCATAGCCATCCTCGTTACTCCAGAGGTTTCACACACTTTTGCTCTCTGCACCCCTGGACTAGGTCATATCAAAATTGAATGAAGACTGCGGCTGCCTTGTGGATGAGATGAGAAGACTGGGTTGATTTTTTGATGTATAACAAAAGATTCTCGCCCTCATGTAGCAGTAAAATTGATTGATTTTGAAGTCGGGTGTTTCTGTGGCTCCACTGTAATCTTCAAAGGACAGGTTGCTTTTAGAGATCCATATAGTCTAGATTAATGAGATTTGGCTTGTTGTTTTCTTGGTTAAATGTCTATAAAGAATGTTTCAAATGAATTTCCTTGATCCATTTTCAAGAGTGCAGAAGTCAAATTTCTTGTTTTAAATACCTTTAAGGGTATGAGTAACAATATTTGTCCTATAGGTTGTTTAAGCAAAGGGCTATCAAGTATTCAAACGAATGACTTGGCATATTTTCAAGGTCAAATGTATTAATACATATTTTTTTTTAAAATTCCTATAAAGATCTATGCGGTCTAGAGTAATAGTATTTGGCTATCAAGCTTAAGTGAGTGAATTTGGTCACGGAAGTGGTGTTAAAAAGCATATTTTGAGCTATGCAGGAACATTGAGCCTCTTGTTTGGTGATGATTTGTGATAGTCATACATTTGAGTTACTGTCGGAAGTTTTGTGTTTATTCACATCCAGGTGGAATGAGGTGTGATGAGAATTTATCTGATGGACCTTTTCTCTAGATCACTCCTATTTGGCTTTATGGAAACATTTTCTAACAATGTACATTTTGTTGTTGCAATAATGCGAGTTTAACAGCATTTATTTATTGATTAATTTGTTTACGAGGTTATTGAAAATGAATGATGGTAAAAGATGATAAAAATTAGGGGACACCCGGGTTCGAACCAGGGACCTCTCGATCT